>NC_088679.1:51681684-51984715 GCF_950023065.1 Planococcus citri
GATCACTTTCACTGTTCAACACATGAAATAAAATACACTAAAATCACGTCGGTTTGAACGAAAAAATTCGGTATTAAAAATCACATTCAACATGATACGAGTTGAAAAACGAAAAAAAAAAACAAAAAACAAAATAGAATCGAATTTAAAAAATTTTAAGTCAACAAATTTTTCACATATTTAAATTGCACGACCGTTGTCAATCAACGTTGCGAACAAAACAAATCAACTGGCTAAAACTTCTATGAATGGTATCACAACATCAGTCGTAAAATAACCGCGAAGCCGCGAACACAACTAACCCAATTCCCCCACACTCCGTTTAGGAAGAGATACAATATAGGTATAGGTACCAACAGGTTTTTTTTCTCTGTATCTTACCTTAATGTTCATATCCATAACAAAAAAATACATATGGTACTTTCTTATGACGACCAGACGGGCCCTTAACCTACGAAAGATTTTATGCAAGATGATTATTCGATTAGTAGGGTTGGGTTACCTACTCGTGTTTGGTAATTTTGATTTACATCTGTTCTAGCTGTTTGGTGTTTACTCAACTAAGCTTACATATTCTCATTGCTAAAGTTGTCTTTATGTTTCCAAATTGGATTTGTTTTTCAAGATGATACATGTTTTTACGTATAGCTAAAGATCTACATATTATTTGTCTCTTTGATGTCAAAATTTCTGAGGAAAAAATTTGAAAAAACTCCATTGAAATTAGAGTGTAACTTCGGAAGATTTTGCTAAAATTTGAGGAAAATTATAAAAATTAATTTTTTGAAAATCTAAAATTTTTCCAAGAAAAAAAAACAATGTGAAGGTTCGAATGAGATTTCGATTTTTCCCATACATCTTCAAAATTCTACCAATCAACGTGAAAATTTTTTTGGTTCCTGCTTTCTTAAAACCCAACCCGAAAATATCAATTTCTTTTTGGAGATTTTCAAATAGAACATAAAGAGTGTGATTTTTTTGCCATTACATATTCCAAATTTTAAAATAAGTTTACATTATTTAAATTAGTCTGATCGATTACTTGGGAAACCTTATTTCTCAACTATACTAACTCATCAAGCAAGGATTCTCTATTTTCCAAATAATTAGTTGATTTTAAATACTGTAATTTAAAACATTTTAATGTCGTTTTTAAAAATGTAAATTTTCAAGTTGGAACCTCGAAAGGAGATCGAAATTGAAGTTGAAGCTGCCAAAATTAATTTTCACGTCTTTGGCAGAATTTTAAAAATTCGCAGAGAAAATCGAACTGTTATTGGAAATTCCAAGTTGCTAGAAGTAATGAAATTTAGTTTCGGGATATCAATATCAGTTTGGAGTTGAATGATTCATATAACTATTTAACTTTACTATAAAGTATGAGGTCCAATTTATTTCTTAAACAAGGTAGTAGGTACATAATATTTTATTTTTACTGAAAAAATAGCCTTAAAAAATGTAGGTAATATTTTAAACTTTCTAAAATTCTTCATTTGAAAAATCAAGTTGTACAACTAGTAGGTACCTAATTTTAATTGCAGAGGTTTTAAAACACAATTAATTTTCGAAAATTCAACTTTATTGGTAAAATTGAAACTGGATACCTTAAAGTTCCTTTGCAGAGCCATGCAGAAAGATTCCAGAATATGAGAAAAATAATGAGGGTCTCTCCAATTTTTGGTTGCCATTTCAATTTTTTTTTCTCTGAGGCCTGGACATTCTCCCCAAAAAAACCAAAATACGGACCCCTGAAAAATTTTGTTTCGTCTGTCTCATGAGTGAGCACCTTTGTGAACATTCATGTATGATCGAATGATTCTCGTATATGGCTTGAAAGGACTTCATTTTGAAAGAAAACTTTTGATTTAATTTTTAACAGGGAGAGGAGGGAGTTTATGAACTCGTTTTTCTGAATGTCAAAAGGGATGTAAAAAATACTTGAAAACAATTTATATTGCAATGATGATGTTGTCATTAAAATAAATGCATAAATAGAAATACCTTAAGTATAGGTAGGTATAAATTTTAGATAGGTACAAAAGAAAAGTAAATATTATTATAATGTTACCATATAAATTCTTATAGATCGCGAGTTATCCATCTTCTTATAAAATGGTCTTTCAATTTTAAAAGTCTTCAAAAAACAGAAACAAGACATTAACGACCATCGAATCTTCCTGTGCGTATTCATCATTGGACGCACATTGCATTTTCAAGAAAACGAAGTCGTATGAAGAATGGGAAGGTAATGGCAGGGAAAGGTTTCGTTCATCTCCTGACAGAGTAGCGAAATGCAGAAAAACTCATTTTCCCTACAAATTGGTGGAATGTGTTATTACCAATATCGATACATTATAAAAATTTCGAGATCGAAGATTGAAGATGAAACTGATTGGAATTTTTAAAGAAGATTAATATTCATTAAAAGAACATAATATATAAGTTACTGGCATCGGTATATGCCAATATAGGTACATTTTTAAAAAAATGGTATACCGAATGAGACCTTAAAGGTTGTTCTCATTGTTTAAAAAACATTGGTTAATTATCGTATCTTCGATATAATATAGAGAGAGACATATTTTCTCATTTTGCTCCATCTTATCTACCTACTTTATTACTTTATGCCGAAACGTCGATCATATTTCGGATACACTGAACCTTATTATTTTTTTAATTATAATTACAAGTAACATTTTTATTAAAAAAATTAACATAAACTGAAAACAATTTTTATAAAAGAATGGATCAAGTATTCATAAATAACTGAAGTAGCTATTTCTACTTTATTCAGTTCAAAATTTCATTCAAAAAGCTAAACAAGTACTTAGAGCAGTACTTACCTATATGCATTGGTAATTATGGTGCATACTGTTAAGTACCTAGACCTATTACCTACATCTATACCTATATACTGGTGGTATGGTCTATCCGTACATGTTTTGTGAAGGGAAAAAAAACTTACAGGATGGCCAAAAAAAAAACAAAGACGAGTGGTTTTCAAAGCTATGCTCCAATTGAATGAAAAATTATCGTACCTATATATCTTAGTCGAATAATTATTAAAAACCATATTCAACATTATGAAGAATTTTTTAATAATGCGATTTGTTTTTTTTTCTTCTTCTTCAGTTGTACGAAGAGAAAGTAAATATTTACTAATGTTCTTATGGTGACTTTCATTTCTTCTTAATCGTTGAGGTTTATGGGGAACAACTATATTGAATGATCTGAACTGTTAACATATTTTAGCCGGTTACGTTTGATTTTTTTGTGTGGTAGTAGTCTCTTCCAAGCAGGAAAATTGTTCACATTGTCGCGTTTGCACCGCCTCGAATACATCTTCCAGATGTAATTTCTTTCTTATTGAAGATGTTGATCTATAAATTGAAAATATTACCTATTAATATGGTATATGGCACATACGTGTTCGTCGATTGTGCCCATTCGAGTAAATCAACAAATTAGATAATACGTTCCGGAAATGATGAAAAAAATTATGTAATTTTTCAAGTTGTGAAGTGTTATATGCCCGCACTTAGGAAGTACGAGTGTAATGAAAATTTAATCAATCTTAGTGATAATACTTAACTACATAATTCTCAAATCGAAACACTATAAAAACCAGTTGATATTTTGTAACAGTTTAAAAAAGAGGACACGAATTTTATTTTAATACTTTTAAACCGTTTTCAGTACATTGGAAATTTTATTTAGAAATACGAAAATTTTTTCTCGAATTTGCAGCCAAAATTTGAAATAAACTTTCCGTGGGTTTCTAACTTTTTCTATATTGCTATTGATTTTGATTAAATTAATGAAAAAGAACGCAAATTTGTTTCGAATATTTTGAATGAAACACACGTACCTTGATACTAAATACCATAAACTGTATTCGGCAAAATTGCTCTGCTCACTGGATCCAGATCCTGCAGCAGCCGCTTGACAGATTTTCATCTTATTGCACGTTACATCGTTTGAAGGAGTTAAACCCGCATTTGCTACTAAATTGTACAAAACTACGTTGGCATCAGTACTTTGAAAGTTGTCATCAGCCAATCTGAAAAATGGTTTCACTCCATTTGGAGCCTGAGGGCTATAACAAAATCATTTAAATGTGATCGATCAATTGTTTCTAATAAATTTAAGAAACTGTAACATGAATTAAATTATTTTTACGTAGATATTTTTTCGAAAAAATTATTCAATTTTTAGTTGTAATAGCCTCATGTTTCTTATTCTTTGTTTCAGGATTTCACAGTCTCACGTCAGTATGCTACAACTTACTATGATGAAGTGCAGTGCGTCATGGAGGAAAACAAGTTCATGCGATGAGTCCTATTGGCTCGAAGGAAGAGAAATAACTTGAATACGAGTAACAAGATAAAGGTTAGTAACCGAAAAACGGGGAAAATGCTGCCATATATTTTACGATTGTGTTGACCCTTCTCTTCTTAAAATTCCGATCAAAGTTGCGTCATCCAAAAAATCGTAATACATTTTTCAATTTTTGCTAGCCGACCAAAAAGAGTAGGATATCTGCAGAAATCAAGATGAAAAATTAAAAAATTACCTTTGAAAATGCTTGCAAATTCGATCAAGTAAATTATTTGTATTTTGAATTTGACACGTGATAGAAATCTGATTGACTGCAAATGCAATTTTTTCCCCATTAAGATTTTTACTATATCTAATACTAGGGAGCTGATCAAAATTTTGGAATCAGTGGGTCATTCCATGCCAAATCGGCTGATTTTTGCACGAGAGGTTTTCAATTTTTTTAAAAATCAGATCATGTGTAGAGGTCATCAAACGACGACAAATGACACAAACCGGACATTTTTTCGATTTTTTTTGGCGGAGCTATGGGGCTTCAAAGTTTTCCAAAATTACCGAAAATGGAAATTTTCAGTTGCAAATTGCTCCGATTGTATGTATGTACCTACGATGGTATAGAATTTTGAACTTCTTTTCAAATTGTAGTACTTTGAGAGGGGGATCGACGAATAATGTCAAAATCAGTGTTGCCACTTTCAAAAACCTAAAAAAATCGATTCATAAACTTATAATTTAAATATAACCATGATCTTGGCGAGTAAAACTTCTGAAAAATTCTCAGTTTTAGTCCTTTTTAGGAATAACATACCTATCTATCAGAAAATTGGACCGATGTTTTTTTTTCATTTTTGAGAAAAAAAATTACAAGTTTTACACTTATTGCAAAAATACCATCAGAAACCTAAAAAATGAAAATTTTTGCATTTTTGAGATATTTTACAAATGTGTAGACAAATATGTGAAAAAAATCCCCCTCCCCCCCCCCACAATTTTTCAACAAATTGACGAGAAATACCATTTTTCGTGCAATAATTTTAAAAGAGTGAAACGTATTGAAAAAATTTCACTGCCATTTTATACTAAAGTGGGAACCTAAAAAATAAATATTTTTGCACTTTTGAAGTACGCATGATCTGATTTTGAAAAAAATCGAAGACCCCTCGTGCAAAAATCCGCCGATTTGGCATGGAATGAGTGACCCAAATGCAATTTTTTACCCATTAAGATTTTTACTATAATACTAGGGAAGTTATCAAAATTGAAATCAGTGCAATTTGAAATTTTTTTTTTTCAAGTTTGAGAAAATAACGTGAAACTACTCCGGGAACTTGAACAGTTAGCTTGGGCTCGTTCTCTGGCGTGGTAGAGCCGGGGAAGATACTTGCATTGTCACAATTCTTTCTGAAGTACTCAAAGATATAAGTAAATTAATTGTAATAACCCTGAAGAAAATAATAGGGTTTGATCAGGTCTAGTCAAACGTTGGCAGATCCAATCAGGCTTTCCCTATGGCTATTGGATCTTATCAGGTAGTACATAATAGATCTAATTGGATCTAGAGAATGTCCAGATCTGATCAGGTCTGATCATTCAGATATGTTTAGATCTGATTAAACCTAATCAGGTTTTCCTTATTGTGTCTAATTAGGTCGAAACAGATATAATCCTATCAAAACTTTGATCTGACTCGATCTGATTAGATCCAGTCGTTTTCCGTTGGGAATTTAAGATGATATTCTTCAGCTTTTGATCTGAAAAAAGTTACCAATATTTCAAGGGTACCCAAATATGAATTAAAAAAAAGAATTTTCTATCCCAGTTACTCAAAAATTTTCAAAATTTGAGGTCTGGTAACCCTCTTAATGATGGTTGGGGAGGGGGGAATGACAGCTAATTTTTTAGAGAAGGGCCATAATATGCAACAATGTTTTGCTATTTTCGTCGAAAATTATTATTGAGCAACGAAAATGGCCTCGTGGCAACTCGTACGTGAAAAGTTGAGTTTTTCAGTCATCGATTTTTACTTCCATCTTATTTAGTTTGTTTTAAAATCCAAAGGACGATTTGTTCCAAGTTCAGCTAATCTTGAGATGAATATTTGTCAAGTAGGTATTATTTTTTTTTGGGGGGTTCATCGCGTTCATATCCAATAATTTCAATGAATATGAGGGAGGAGAGGCATTCGAAATTCATTTTTGCAAAGTCATCCTAGTTATTATTTTTTTCACTTTATCCTATTTCCATCAGTTTCGTGAATCCCCAGAAATAGGTGACTGCAGCCTTTGTGAACACAATCCCTGTCTTCTACTAATTTGATTTTTAAACAAGGTACATGTTCATTAGTTTGAGGAATACCTAATTCCCATGATCTATTCTGCGAAAACTGCGTTTTCAAATTGGTATAGTTATTGGAAACTTTGGGGATGTAAGTAGGTACTCGTCCATTTTGAAAATAATTCTGTGAATCACAATGGTAATCCCGACGATGAGACAGAACCTCAACAATGGCTGCTTTCACAATTTCTAAATTCCAAAACGATTGCAAAGTTTGATGCGACGCGACATCGTCGGTTGTGTATGTTGTAATAAAACATATTCAAAAAATGCTACCTTAAAAAGGAAACCGTTAGTTGGCATGTGTGAAATATGTAAATTTATTAGCGACTGTTCATGGAACATTAATCGATCTAGTTGCTTTCATAATATCTAACGATTTAACTTTCAACATTTTTCAATCGCACGCGTCTCCTTTACATGGCACTTTTTCTTTCATCGGAAACATCTTCGTACAGGCAGGTAGATATTATAAAAAGTATCGGCGGAGGCGAGGCGATGTAAATCTAATGCTAATAGGCCTAATGGGAGTAGGTATAGTGTAAGTCTACCTACCTGTCCAAATTATAAGTAGTGTTGCGTGCATTATAACATGATGTACACTATTCTACTACATATAGGTACCATGAAGATGCAGACATTATGAATAAAAAAAAATAAAAATGAAAAAAAAATGTATGGTAGAAGGAAACTGAGCTATACTAATAATAATATAGTAAATAATAGAGGTCAAGGTTATGATACGTTAAAGCGCATGTCCACTGATTTAACCATGAAAAACTTGATGATACAAAGAGATTCCGATACGGGTATAGAAAACCGCATTCTTTCGCTTAGTTTCTACCGAAGATACCATAGGCTCCTTCTGGTTGTGTATTTCACTTTCAATATGAAAAAAAAAGTGGAACTAATTCGACTATTTGAATAGAACTCCTGTTCGCGCGGCAACGTATTTTAATACCGTTTTAATCGAAAGGCACAGCAATTCGTTTAATACTTGTTACAAGAGCAGAGCGTTGGTGTTATTAAATTCAACGGTACTTCACAATAGCAACTTACTCTGCAAATTTATTTTTATGATTATTATGATGTTACAGTGAAATCGCGTAATTGATTCAAATGTGTAATGAACGCTGCGAGAAAGTAACTTACAATTTTACAGTTAGCCTTGGCTCATCAATGTCTCTCCCACCTTTTTACCTACTCCGGAAATGATGCACTTTTTTGGGGGGTACAGTGCGTCTATGTTTTTGAAAAAAAACACACATTTTGGGCTTCTTATTCCAGAAAACTCGAAAATATGGCGTAATTCACTCGATCGCGAAGAAAAACTCCATGTGCTACTTCGAAAGTAATATAGGTATACCTTTGATGGCACACGCAATACCCCAGAAACATACATTACTTACGTATTTCGCGAGATAACGACCATTTATATTCTCTCGTATAGGTAACCAAAATCATTCGTCAATCAGGCAGTTTGAGAATATGTTAACGATGAAGTTTTCAATGAATTCGTAAAAGGAAAAAGTAGTATGATGTAGGCTCCAGTAATCAATAATTGCGTTTATAGGTAGCTCAACTACCAACCTAAGTTTTCTCTCGAATAAAAATACATAGGTATTTGTAAACTTGACACCAACAGGTGACGAGATCTCTTCCGTATCAAGTTCAAGGTAGTATGAGAATGAGAAATATCGTCGAATTTAGAATCATTTCGTCGACGAGTGATTTATTCTTTATCGATTCATATTTCACGCTTTATGATTTCTCATACCTACTCCAGCGTGTTCAATTTGTTTTCAATTCGTAACAAATTACGACATTTTAAAATGTTTACCGAACGAGTCAGATTCATACTGTGACATACAGAATTACGAATTCCCGTAGAGATGACGACGTTTCCGTACACATCGTGTTTCGTGAACTAGGCAGATTTTTAATTCAAGTTACACCGCGAATGCTGTGTGAGTGATTCACATCAGGTGACATGTGTTTACATTTACATAATGTGAGACTAGGTCATTCATCTATGCAGACACCTGACAGGGTGTCTTTTCGAACGCCGGCCATGCTTCGGATTTGAATGAGATCAACTGAACGAGTTGAAGAAACCAAATAATGTTTACCTATGATAGGTCTTTGATGGCCTTCGAAGGGAAATAGTTTTGAAGGGACTACTTTACAGGTCATCGATGAAGTCCATCGAATTGAAATTTGGCTTACTAGAAGAACATATTGTCACTCATCCCTCACGTCAGAATCATATTTTGAACTGTCGGAGTGAATTACAAAGACTTTCTTCAGAAGCTTCAATACACTGAAGGAAATTCAGCTTTTACGGAAGGTTCCAGATCGGTTAGAAAGTGATCGCCATCAATCTGAGAGTTTGACTTGAAAAAAATTAAGAATAAAGGCTCATTTTGTGAGTTTTCCTGTTGGGTGTGTGTTTTTTTTAAAATTTGTATAATATGACCTGGTCTGACAAACGGGGCCACAAGTCAGAAAACTTTTTTTTTACAGGAGAGGCAAACATTTTTTTGGTCAGTTTTCATGTTTTTTTTCTTTAAATGTGTTTTTCTCAAAAACTTTTTTTTGGTGGGGGGACGGCAGAGGGGTTCATTATTAGATTATATTGCAACTTACGTGAGGAGCTTTATATACAGTTTAATGCGTGGGGGGGGGGGTGTCTGGAATGAAGGGAGAACTTTCATCTATTTGAAAAGATAAATGATCGATCTTGGTGTAGAAAACTTGTTTTTTGATCCTGCGATTTCAAAAAAATGGAAAAATACATAAAGAAATGTATGACATAGGAGGCTGGGAGTGGTCTCATTGGACTCCTCATAATGTCTAGTTATTTTCAAAATGGCCAAAAAATTGAAAATGAAAAATCTTACTTGTGGTCCCTATAGTCTTAGACCAGGTCACAAATGTTAGTATCAGAATAAGGAAGCTCCCTCCCTCCCCTCCCCTCCCCTCCCCTCCCCTCCCCTCCCCTCCCTCGAAATTAAAGACTTCGAATTTTTTCTCAATTTTCCACTGAGCGTTCCAAAGTTTGTCAAAAATATTTCAAAAACGAAGCCTCCTTGAAGAAACCGATCACATTGCTACAATTTTGTTTCTCTTTATTTTTTTCGTAAGAGTTTCAGTTTTCCTCTCAAGTCGATCTTTTGTACTAAAAAATTTGTTGTTTTAAAAAAAGTATGTGATTCTGAAGAAAACTAAGGATCTATGAAAAAAATGAGGAAAAAAGATTGTTTAGCTTGAGGCGAGGCGTGATTGTAGGGATATTTTGAACAAAAATTAGAAAGTTCATTTTTGTGATGAGCAATCTGCATTTTTTTCCTTCAATTTTTCGTTCGATTGATGGTTCACGGCACCCTTCCTCCGTTTGCCAATGTAAAGAATTTGCGAAACATCGAAAAATTAACGTCGACAGTTCAAAATTGGATTCTACATACTTTTCAGCATTTTTGTACTTGTACTTAATATGGATCCCTTGTCCATACATATTTCATTTTTTTTTTCAGCCAGTCCAAAACTTTGCTCATAATTAATTTGATTTCGATTCTTTTCAGATAAAATTGAATCTACTCATACAATTAAATCCAATTAGGTATTATCTAATCAGATCCAATTTGATCTAAAAAGTGGTGCGATCCAAATTGATTTCGACAGGTAAATTTTGATGTTTAAATCGTATCTGATATAAGCAGATCAAAATGGATCTGTTCAGGCCTGTTTGGATCGAGCCATTTTTCGGATCAAATGGAATATGATTACGTAACATCCAAAACTTTCTTCCTGAGAGCTAATTTTAATCAGAGAGTTTGAAAAGGGTAGGATGGATAATAGATTACTATTCTAAACTAATATGTACTTAGGTAGCTAAAAAAGTATGAAGTGGTTGAGATAATTTTGGAACTGTTTCATCGTGAGAGAGGTAAGGGTCGTCAAATCCACAATTTTAACATCACTGAACATATTTTTGTTTTCTTGCAAGCTGCAATTTTTTTTGAAACATTTTTCACTGGAGGGACTGAAGAGTTGTTAGAATTAGCAGATAAGGGAGTCGAAAAGCATACAGATGAAGCTGTTTTCCAAAGTTAAGAAAATTGCAGACTTATGTATGTAGTTGGAAAGAAGGGGCATGGGGCGAAAGGAAGTACAACGTAAAATCAAAAGGTTAAATAGCAGAGTGTCTACTGGCAAGAAAAAGGCGAGAAAGTTAGAAAAAGGCGAGAAATTCGCATGGGTGGCAAGAAAGTTAGAAAATAGGTAGTATAGAAATTCTTTCGAAAAGCAAGAAAATTTCCAAGAATTCACATCAAAAATCTCTGAAAAATTAAAGTTATCCCACTAAAATTTCAAGTTTTTATTTTGTTAAAATTGATGTTGTTCTACTTTTCGAATTGAAAATTTTTCAAAAATTTTTCCCTCGCTTCGTTCGGGCCATTCAAGATGTTATTTTCAAAACTTTCAAGAATTCAAAAATTATATAGGAAATTTTTCATTTTCTGAACAGAACGACTAACTTTTCAAAATTGTTGATATATTGTGCTCCGATGAAAATGTAAAATAAGGCATACAAAATCGTCGTTTTTTCGTTTTTCACACCAATTTTTTCAACAAATTCTCACTTTCGCTTTGCTTGAGCAGTCATTTTACCTTCATTTCAAAATTCTGATTTTGCTCTCCCCTCAATCACAAATAAAAATATAAGCTCTCTCATGGTTTGATCCTGTAATTGTAGGCCTATATGTCACTGGTATTTAGCACGTTAAAATTTTGTTTTTTTGACGGAAAAATAACAATTTTTTGTTGGCAAAATGACATCATACACCCCCTCTCCCAAATAACGTGACTTCGGCCCACATTCGAGTTTACTTTTTGTTTTGTTACTGTTTTCATCGTAGAATTGAATTCACTCCCTCAACGTTTGTTTTTATTACGTTTTTTTATTATGTATACTATTTTTCATTTGAGAAATTAATTCACTTCTCTGCTTTGAAGAATAAATTTTGAGAAATTTTGTGGGGGGGGGGGTTAGAGGGGTTAGCGAAGATTATCTACATGCGTAAATATGAAGAGGGGTGAGAAATTCGCTTTTTTGATTTTAGTAGACACTCTGAAATAGGTATTAGGTAGGTACATATAATAAAATATAAAAATCGTAGTTACTTGGTGGAATTGATGAAAATCACTTTCGGCTGTAGAGCTGTTAAGAATAACCCGATTGGAAGTAAAGTGGCTAATATTTGCCATAATCCGTGACTTTTGTGGTATGGTTTTCCGCTGCAACAATAAAATAAATTTATGGGAATAATGAATTTTATTTTAGGTACATTTTTAGAAAAATAAAAATTTACATTTAACACATTTTCCTTGAAAAAATGAAATTTCCTTAGTGGAAACGAATTTCGAAAATTTATGCCTAAGCAGATGGGAAGAGCACTTATAGAGTGTTCAATTTGAATTTTTAGGTTTGAGTTTCACTTGAGACCTTTCATAGGAGTTTTGAAAACCATCAACGTAGACTCCAAAAAATCCACCATTGATTCTAGAATATTCTGAGTCATTATTAATCGATTTAGGAGGTGGAGTATGGAATCTATACTGTAGATAGATTACATAAGTATATGAACCAAATTCTAGCTTGAAAAATAAAATTTTGAAACTAGTTTTTTGGCATTTGCAAAATCGTTGCCCCTTGAAATTTCAAAATATGTAAACATTTTGTTCGAAGTTCGTTATCATTTTTACGTGTTTGATGCTACTCCGAATCTAAAGTAAGTGTGACATAGGTAATTAAATCGTTTTGCGTAGGACTAGGTACGTAAGGAAAAAGTATGAGAATATATATCTGGAATGCTTTTTGTGGACTTTTCTACGCTCACTACCTACCTACCTACCTATCAAACAAATGCATACATTTGAATAAAAAAAAGTAATGACCATAATAAAAAGAAGAGATATTTTTCCGCATTATTCTTCATTGTACTATAGCAGAAGACTACCTCGAACAATATAAAAGACAATAATAATTAATTTTAAGAAAAGAAAGCAATAATGAAATTATAATTGAAAAATAAGTGTCGATGGGCGTGAAACGGCGTAACAATTATGCATAATGCATAAGATAGCTTTAAATTCTACACCAAATGACCTATAAATTAACCGAAAGGTTCGTACCCTCTGTGTATCGTAAAATCGAACAATACTCGTAATTAGCGAATTTTTCACCAAAAATTCAGAGCGTTGAAAATTCGCCTATTCTGAATAATTTTTAGCCAAATGCGAACATTATTAACGAGTCATTCAAGTACCTATCTCAGGTAAAGATGTTGCAGAGTACGAAAGTACCTATTTTAAATTCGCAACTATGTAGGTAGGTACTTTGAGTTTCGGCACCAATTAAATGAAATTGCTGTATCGATTAAGTAGGTATATAGAGTCGTATAATTCGTACGCGAATAAAACAAATTCAAATTTTCGAAATTCTTTTTCGTCTTCGTTGGGAATAAAACGATGGAAATAATGCGCTTATAATGACTTGATAGGGCCGAGTTTAATTTCGAGTCAATCAAATGGAAGAATTTCTCGATAGTTTTATCAATTAAGGTGATAATTGCGACGCTTGATAGGCGCCATCGTCCAGATCTACCTGCGTATAGGTATAGGTAAGGTACTGTATTCGGAGCATCATCAAAATAAATAAGAGTAAAAGTAAAAGCTTACCTATATATTGGTTTGGGGTAATGATGAAAAAACCCATCGTCGACTGGCGCACCGTTCGCCAAGAAATCATTATGACCGTGAAAATCAGCTGGAAATTTATTATGCTGGAATTCCGGACTGGTGAAATCGCTATTTTTTCCATATTCTTCGACCGGAGCCGGATGAATGTAAGGATACTTTTTATCTTTATGATAATCGTAATACAAATTCGGACGCTGCATGGGGTTGATTTTCGGAGGAGCGAAAGTCGTCACGTAGGGTAATTTTTCGTGATGAAATTTAGAATATGGTAAATTAATGTAATTATTGCGAATTGCTCCGTCGTAACCGCTGCTCGAAGTTGGCGAATAAAAATGCTCGTGTTTGACCACAGCACTCGCTTTAAAATGATCGGTGGTCTTAAAGGCTGCATCACCGTCTTGGTAAAAAGGCGCCGAAATAGTTTCCTCGCTGAATTGCGGACTCGGTACAAAAGGCGTGAACCCGGATTCGTAATTTCCATTAGATTTGAATTTATGATTTCCAATCGTAATGTAGTTTTCGTTCGAAGATTTTGCAGAAGGTTCGAAAGACGAATTGGTACTTTGAATCGATGGTTTTTTTCTCGGCGGTTCCTCGAATTCCGGCGGTTCGCGCACCTCTTTGACATTTTGGCTGATTTTTTTATCAACGATGGTCGCCTCTTCTTCCAAATTCGTCGAATTAATTACGAAATTTTGAAGCGACGATGGTAATCTGGACGTTCCAGCGGCCGGTGGTTTCTCTAGAATTGATTCTTTTGTGTCATTATTGCCGCTAATGAATGGTAAATTTGTGTAAATTAGCAGAACTAATACTACGTTGCTACTGAAACGGTGCATTTTTCGAAACTCGAATGCCACCACACGCAGGAAATCGTAACCACTCGAATGTAGGTAGGTACTCTGAATTACGTTCTGGAATCTTTTGTTATGTTTACACCATTTGATAATATTGAAAATAGGTACCACCAAATTACGTTTCAAATTCACTTGCACTTTTATGTAAAAAATGAAATAAAACTATGTCCGTAGGAACGTCAATCGAAACGTATAAATTCAACTCGTACGAGAAAGAAAATATTTACTTGACGTAAAATTACGCGAAAATGATTCTATGTATATAGTTCAACAAATCAAAATAACATTCACGGTGACTTACATGATGTAAAGTCATAGATGATGGAACTGTTATGCTGTCACCGAAAAAGTAATTTATGATGTAAAATTCGTAACTCTAAATCATCACGCGGAATCGTCAACACTTTCTATAATTTTCACATGCGTGAACATATATAAAATTAATTCGCTAATTTGATTTGAAACAATAGGAAACGCTTCGTGATTAAAATAATCGACGTTACTTCGGAAATAATTACTGCTTCCGCATTGTCACCTTTATGGTGTACTAATGTACTTATAAAATAGATAAGTACATATTTTTATATAGATTTTTTTAAAAGTTGATGTAATTCAAGGATTTTGAAAAAAAATAAAATAAAATAAAATACTCCTAAAAATGTGGAACGTGTTGTGAATATTTCAATTTCATTGATGAAATGGATGTTCCGATGACACAGTTTTATTTACTACACTTAATCTATCTACTTTTTTATTAATAGGTACCATTCCTACCTATTTATTTTTCCATTTCATGATTTCAGTTCAGTTATCTGAAAAGTATAAATTAGTCAGTTTAGTTTTGTATTTTCGTACGAAAAAAATTTACAGTCGTATCCGTAGAATGCACTAAAATACCTACCCAAGTTGGTAGGTATAAGGTTGACGTCGACGAAATCGTCGATGCCAAAGGCATCTGAATAAAATGTACGAGTAATTTTACTTCTTGATATCTCGATGTCCATTTTTATAAAGTAAATAAAGATGCTTCACACCGTTATAATAGCTCTTTATATACGCGAGTTTATAAATAAATGCAGCCATAAAAATTATATTAATGAAAATTTCTTAAAAACTTTCTTCTTTTATATAAATATAATTTTTTTTCATAAAGATCATCGCAATCATCGAATATCTTCAAAAATATGGATAATAAAAGTAACGGTTATACTTTAATAGCGACTATATCTACAAGATAATAAATCGTTCACGCGTAAAAAATTAAAACGATCGTAAATTATTAACGAAATTACTATAGAACATCGTGTTCTTCATTCTCAGATACCTTAACGACAGGAAAATTGTATAATTTTTGTCAGTTTTCTTTATATAGGCATAGTACCTGTATAACGTTTTTATTTTCACGATGCACGTTTACGTTTATCAGTATAATTATTAATGAATTGGTTCATGTGGTTACCTTCAACTTCGTTTAACACGTCGTTGACACATTAAAAAGTACTCATCTTGACACCTCGAGAGGTACTTCCGTTATTAACTAGGTGCTAAATGGAGTGAGGAATGAGGGAAATAGTCAGCTTTCCAAAACTGGAAAAACCTAGAGATGTACAATAGGTACATTGGACCTATCTAGACGTAGGTATATTTTAATATTTTGCATGAGAAAAAAATCTAAAAAGAGTGCCCAAAAATACCTAAGTGCACCTTTCAAGCAAATATTTCATTTTTTAATTTTTGACAAATCTTTTAAAAAATTCAAATTTTTATTTTTTATATGCCTATTAAAAATTTGAGATTTTATCAAATTGGGGTAAATTATTGATCGATTCAAGCAGTTTTTTTGAGCCTCCAGCTAACTTTGGATTGTTTAGTTTTGAAAAAATTTGCTTTACAAGAACCAGAATACTTTCTGCCCGTTCAGATTTACGGTTTGGTTTTTTTTTTTTTAGAAAACCAAAAAAATTCAAAAATCCTCTGGAGGTATTGCAGTTCTTCGAAAGGATCATCGATCGATTTTGGAGGCCAATACTTTCTTAATTTTTTTCTCCCAAGATAATCGTTAAAAATATTTTAGATTTCAATCCAAAAGCAACGGATTTTGAAAATTTGTGCCTAAGCCGATTGAAATGGCTATAAAAAAGGTGCATCAGAGTTCATTGGCGTGGAATTTCATTTTGCCCCTTTAAATGGCAATTTTTCCAAAATTGGAAAATCTAAAAATTCGCTTTAGGGTCGCAGTTTAATTACATTAGGTATACGGACTGAAAATCGTCACGAATCGATTTAGGAGGTCCAAAATAGGATAACAGATAACATTTTAGCTTTCTATCTTAATTTGATCCATGTTTTTTAAATTTTCCTTGTAAAATGAAAAAGATTTAAATTTCCAAAAATTTGCCAAAAGTTGAAAAATAGATATCGGTACCTACTTTAAAATTAATGTGGTAGGTTTTAATGCTTTCTCAATTTTTTCTATTCGGTATAACTGGACAAAATGTTGGGTGCTTGACCTATCTGTCTGGCCTCCCAAGGTCGTCTGTTTTCCTGTCTGGCCTCTAAAGGTCCTTGACCCATCTGTGTGGCCTCTCAAAGTCATCTGTCAGCGTTTCGGGCCTCTCGAGGTCACTGACCTACCTGTCTAGACTCTCGAGGTTGTCTGCGTGCCTGATTAGCTTCCCAAGAACGAGTGCTTTGCCTGTCTAGCCTCTTAAGGTCGTTGACGTGTCTGTCTGGCCTTCTAAGGTCATTGACCTGTGTGTCTGGACTTTTAAGGTCACTGACCTACCTGTCTAGTCTCTCAAGGTCATCTGTCTGCCTGTGTGCCTCGTGTCATCTGGTCGTCTGGCCCAAAATGCGCTTTTTTGCAATTATTTTGTTTTTATTTTTTATAAGTACCTACTTACCTACTTCAATTTTCTCAATAAATTTAATTTTTTTTTAAATGTACACAAATTCAAATGGACAGTTGAAGATTCGAATTCTGCCTGCTTTTGAGGAACCATACTCAAATATCCATTAATCTAAAAAAACTCAAGTTCACTGAAAATATAATCATCAGGAATGATTTTACATGACATCGCACAAAATGTATTTTAAAACCACTATAGTTGATCAAAATTGAATTTTCTTATCTTTGATTGATTAGATTTTGAAAAATAGGAAAAACTCTAAAGTCTTCTAGGGTTATACCTACTTTCTAGATTTGCAGCAAATGATACATATAATGGAGATTCGATAGGTCAGAGTAACCAATACCTAACAATGTTTTACTTACTAAGATATCCAGTTAGAATTTACTGAAAGCCAGATTTTCATCTACCGAAATCTAGCTTCTCAGTATATTTAGGATTTCGAAAATGAAGGCCTGACCCTATTGAAGGATGCAGCTAACAAGGAAGGTGCCCCAGGTGACATTCGCCGATTTCAATGATTCTTGCATCATTGGATAGAGGACATCGAACATAGTCTAACCCCAAATTTTCAGCTGCTGAAAATTTCACCATAGACTAGTCTCATCATATGTACTGAAATGCCAAAATAATATGGAAGGTTTTGGTATGCAACCTTCGCCGACTATTTTTGGTTAATTTTTCAAAATTCCCATGTGAAAATTGAAAAATCGCCCTGGAAGGCTGAAATATCAACTTCAGCAGCTGAAAATGTCACCGTGGGCTAGTCTTATCATAAGTATAGAAATGCTCAAATAATATGGAAGGTTTCGGAAGATTCTCAATTTTAAAAAAAGTTTATTTGTAAATTTTCAAAAATACTCAAGAAATTGAAGAATTGAGTTATCTGGAATTTCGAATTCGATTTCTAGGGTGGCGTGGCGTGGCGTGGCGTCGTAGGTTTGTAGATTATTCAACCAAATTACCTAACAAATCTCCAATTGATTTTTTTTCTGAATTATAGGAAATTTATATGTATAATACGACCACTTTGTTTCAATTAAATTATTACACTT
Source organism: Planococcus citri (assembly GCF_950023065.1). Classification (NCBI taxonomy): domain Eukaryota; kingdom Metazoa; phylum Arthropoda; class Insecta; order Hemiptera; family Pseudococcidae; genus Planococcus; species Planococcus citri. Next base: position 51,699,940 of record NC_088679.1, read on the forward strand.
GCTTTCTCCAGAGCTTATTGGCGTTCACCGATTATGAATTTCTTCCTTCGATTCTGACGATATACTACTTCTTTTTCTGTGGTGTTGAATAGTTTGATAGGAGAGAAATTGAATATTGTTCTTATATGTATATGAGGCTATATTAGGAAAATTTGTGCGTATAAATTACCCAAGAAAAATAGGCCCATGATTGGATCTGAATCGCAATTTTGGTCTTTTGTTATTTTATAATAAAATTCACCACTCCAGCTTCACAGCACCTAAACCATTTAAAAATTAATTCACCTATTTTTCTAATATAATAATAATATGTGGTCGCACGATCGAATTTGACGTTTTTTGAAAAACAAAAATTGATAAAGAATAATATACTTGTACCTATAAATGGGATATTGGAAAAGAAAAACATAAGGAGAGAGTTTTTCCTTTCCAATATTATTGGACTCCTTAGTTTTATTGGTTCATCCTTTACCTATAAATGGGGTTTTCCAGAATTTCTTTTGCATGTTTTGAAAATAATTGTTCACTCAATAACGTAAAAATTCACTCGCAAAAGTTTCTTGAATAGTAAAAAATGGTCTTCAAAATATCACGAATACGATTCCAAATACTTAGCCCTGAGAATTTCAAATATTTTTCATCCTTCTCAAAATCCAAAAGATGGCGAGAAATTCATAATTATCGTGTTATTACTTCAAATTGAGAACGCCTTGTAGGATATGTAACTACCGACCTCTACGTATCAAGTACATAAATTTTGCCTATTTCAAGTTCTGAAGGCAACCATGCCTTGTACCTACGAGATATTCGTTTTAACGTGACCGCAAATCTCGCTTTTCTCAAACTCAGTTTTCAAATTGAAAAATGCAAATTGGTAGAGTATATTTATTGAAACAATACGTAAATTATTATTTTCGAAGCATATATTTAAACTAACTAACTAGAAAATACTCTGACTATGAAGAGTACCTATCGTCAGTAACTTTACTCTAGTTCAGACATATACTGTGTAAATCTAGCGACGCATTCGTATTACACCCGCCCTCTTCGACCACTCTCCGCAGTCGATGGTCGATGGACCGAATACCAGAATAAAAAAAGGCCACGCAACACGATCGCTCCTTCATAGCCAAGATACCGCAACCCAAAGCACACGATGCATTTTATCGTTGATTTCGTCCTGATTTCAACTTTATGTATAGTTGAGTACTGGTCATTCGTCTCATAAAAATTGAAAGCACGTGCGAGTGATGTAGTGTAGGTCTAGGTAACGAGTACAAGAGTAGATACAGGTATTACATTAGGTAAATTGAAAACTTGATAGATATTGGTACACGAGAATCGATATCAATTGCTCAATTGATCTGCGTGGACTCTGGTTTCGTGAATTTCAAAAGTTTATTGCCACCGCTGCTTGCAACAAATGCCCTCTAATTCAGATCTATCGTTGAGGGATGAAATGATAAGATCGTGTTAATTGAGTTGAGACATCGAAACTTGTTTCGAAGAATGCGTATTTTATTCGACATCCGTTGGGTCATGTTTATCACCATCAAATACGATGTCAAGGCTACCGATGTACTTGCTCGAATACGTACGAGTATAAATGTATATACGCTGAAAAACTAGCGAACGAGTTTATCGTAAAATTACATTTCTTCACCCAAACTTACCGCAGTTATTTTTGCAATCGCTTTTACCTTCTCTGGTAGGTACCTATACCTAATAGCGTTACTTCACGTTATAATTAGTTGTTTATACACACCTCTCTATAAATACCTTTATCTACGTCTTCTTTTTTTATTTATCTGGATACTTTTACAAGCGTCACCCATACCTTTTTAATACTTGATACTAAATAAATTTTTTATTTACTCGGAAAGAAATTTCTTTTGAATCGAATGTCACACAGAGAACAATACGCGCGCTGTCTACAGGCGAAATGAATTTCACACTCGCGGTATCGTAGGCACATATCATCACTTTGTAAGTTACCATAAAGAAACTATACAGTCACCAAATGTCGAAGAAAAAAAAATCCCGTGAAATAATGACAAAGCATAATAATTGTTGTGAAGTATCCGAAATCCTGATGCATGTCGATAAGAAAGAGAAAAAAAACTCGAGTAACTTTTTTTTTCACTGAGATTTTTCGGTAAAAATTTATCATGCTTTTTGCTTATAATTCATTCACGATTCGTTCCATCGTAAACGTAACACCGTTCAGATGTTAGGCTCACATTCGTTTTCAATCGTGTGCAGAGCTTTCTGTATCGAAAGGAAATTACCACGAATGTCGTGGATTAATTAGGAATCGGATTATATACTGATGATATGTGCATGTGCATACATCGAGTCGGAGTCTTGGACTTGTAGTTTGTTTTTGTTAAAGTAGAAAATGAAAATGAACTGAGGTGTGCCCAGCAGCGATGTGGTTCTACACTACATCGACTGTTCTGTGAACGGTAAAGCTTTTATTCATGAAAACGTTTTTGTTGGTAGGTACTTTAGGTAGGTACCTTATACAGGAAAACCTTCACCACAACGCATCAATTTTCCGACAAAAGTTTACCTAGATTTGTTCGAAAATGGTCGCAGTCGATTCAAGCGGTACCTACAAAAAGTTTCAAGTAATTTTATACAGAGATCGGTGATTTTGGATTTTTCAAATACCTATCTTCAATTCTCGCATACGCGATTCAACCGGATCCTTTCTATTCTCAGTACCTATTGAACTTATCTCAGGGTCAGGATTAAATATCTTCAGCCGTCGAAGTTCATTACACCGTCTTCTACAGTCATTGCAATGTATTATGAAGGAAGTCAGAAGCTGTTGCTGGAGGCTCTAGACTGGCTTAAAAGTGGTTGCGATCGGTTCTATTCAACTTTGTAATGAGAACAAATTTTCAGAATTTTAACTCACAATTTGCCGTCGTCGTGTGCGAAAGGTGAAACTTATTCTGGAAGATGTATCTAGCTATTTATTTAGGAGAACGATTTCAACGTATACACCGATTTTCAGTCCTACTTTTCTTGAAATTTACTGTTTTTATAAAGCAAATTGGCACAGGTACCGTGAGTTTTTTTTACCACTATCAAAATTTGCCATTAATCAAAATAAGTCACTTTTTTTATCAAAAAGTTGCAGAAAAGTCTCACTTTTTTGACAAAAATTGCAAAAAATTGATAATTGCAAAAATGTAGGTATTAGTTTTTTTGCCAATAATTTCCAAAAAGTCTTACTGTTAGCCAAAGATTGACAAAAATGCTCACTTTTTCAAAAAAAATCTTGCTTTTGTATCTAAAAATACTAAAAATTGCCAGAGGTTTCCATTTTATACATTTTTGTATTTTTTTCTTTCAACTTATTTTAGGATTTTTTAATTTTCATTTTTCGCTCATTCTCTTCAAAATTATATTTTTTGACGTTTTAACAAAAACACAATTTTTGCACTTGAAAAATATCAGCATTTTTCAAAAAATCGATGGGTATGAAATTTTTAAAGTTTTATTTTTTTGCTTTTGACATGGATATGTTTTATGCGCGTCATGCTGACTTTTTCCCCCTAATTTGGGGGGGGGGAAATTCAGTTGATTTCTGACATTATGTCATACTTTAAACAATTTGAAATTAAATCCAATCAATTGGTGTGAGGTTGACTTTTGAAAGCTCAGAAAAAAAACTGTTCAACTTTCTCACATTAGGTTTGTTTTTTTTCACACGGATTTTGGCAGATTTAAAATCCACGAGAATCTGCTAGGATCGTAGCTTTTGAAAATGGATTTTGGATTTTACCTGAAGAGAGAAGACTTCTGATGTTTTGAAAGTTTGTGGTGGGGATCTAAAAAGTGTTTAAAAAAGAGATTCAAAAAAGTCCAAAACCTAGATTTTCGAGAATCCGTGTAAAAAAAACAAACCTATTATGTCAAATTTTTAAAAAATCTGCTGATTTCCTGACATCATGTCAGACTTGGGGAAACCAATCAATGAATTACTAAAATGATGCCGTTCAGGTTTTCAAAAATGACCTCCTGATATTTTTGTCAGACCTTTTTTAAAATATTGAAATTCTAAACATTTATTCAACTTGAACAAAAAAAAAACATTTTCATGATTTAAAACTTTCCTAGTAGTCAGGGGGCCAGCGTAAGGATCAATTGCACCCCCTTGCCGATCCTGCGGGACAACTTTTTTCTTAAAGCGACAGTCCTAAGGAACATTTCTAGCCCTTGTCCTCAAAAAAAAAGTGGCCCTTTTTACAAAATGGCGGCCATTACATATTTTGACTAACAGGTCAGCTGAAATCGCAGATTTTGCGTTCGAACATAGGACTAGCATACAATTTTTTAAACCGTACAAAGATAGATCGAAAGAGCAGGCAAAAATTCATCACCTGTCAAAATTTCACGTGCTAAAGTGCCTTTTTCGATTTTTGGTGAATTTTCAAAAATCAAATTTTGGCCAAAATGTGAGAAAAAATCAAAATTTTACCAAATTGACCGGGAAAGCTGAAATTTGGGATATACCCTATTTTTGACCTGCCAAATCGATTGGAAACTGTTTCAATCAGTTTTGAGTAGTTCTGGAGCCTCCAGCAGATTTTTGAAACTCGAAATTCCAACAACATTTCATCAAATGGGGTTGGAAAGGCGAAATTAATTCTGCAAACTAATTTCAATACGCTGTGAAGTCGACTGCAGGTAAATTTCAAGTCGTTTTGGAGCCTCCGACAATTTTAAAAAAATTACTGGAGCCTCCAGTAGATTTTTGAGACTTGAAATTTCCCCAAAATTTCATCAAATGGAGATGGAAAGCTGAAATTAACTATATGCACTCCAATTTTAACACCCTCTGAAGACGACTTCAGGTGGGTTCAAGTAATTTTGAAGCCTCCAGTGACTTTTTGAAAGGATTCATGGCGTTTTCAGAAGGATTACAATTTTCAAAATGTAGCTGGAAGCTTCAAAACCACTTGAAACCACCATTGATGCAGTCGACTATTAATTATTTACAATGTTTCGTTAACTAAATTCCTTGATTTTTGAGAAAAATGTTAGTCGCTGTATCTAACATTCAGTTAAATGTAAAAATCAGATAGCCTAGGTAGGTACCTATTATTTGTCTACTATACTCTGATGCATGTTAAATTTCTGGAGGGGAGGGGGTCGCATTTTTCAACAAAAAAAATCATCGAGATATGATACCTATGTATGTTATTAGAAAACGAAGACGTGTACATATTTTGAGAAATCTTGCTTAATTGGTGACCTAATTTCTAGATAAAAATCCAAATAAATTAAACGAAAGATTGCAGAGTGAAAAAGCGATAATTTTGTATGAATAATTCAGCGCTTGTTTAAAGAGGTATACCAAAATCAAATCCATTTTCGAGATATTCTATGAGTGTTATCAAATGTTATCTTAGGTAATTAGGTATTGCGTTGCACCAAGAGATAGGTAGGTACGTTTTTGTAAATATCTTTATAAAGTATTGTGTAGCTACGTATCAGGAAGCTTTTCTATATTCATTGCAGTCTTTCGTGTGGTATGAGCAGTTGCAACTTCAACCAGAGTAAACCCAAGGTAAATGTGCAATTTTTAATTTTTTGTTTTCGAATCCTAAATTCTTTTTTCCTGCCTTTATCGTCAAATTGAATCTCAAACTCATGATTAATCAGTTCTTTTTTCTTATTTTCATAATTTTTCAATTTTTTTCCAAAGCGATTGCCTTTTAAAACCTAAACAAAATATTTACAGACCTATTCCGTAATTCTTCTTGAATGTTCTAACAAACATAAGGCTTCTTTATAATGATATTTGAAAAATCGTTTCTATATAATTGAAAAGTTCATTCGTTGATTTTAAATGGAAGTGTTTTTTATCATTCAGTAGACATTCACCAATTGAACTTTTGCATAGTTCTCAATTACAAATTCTAAACGACCCTGTAATCGTACTGGATTTTTCTGAATTTCTGGATCTAATTAACATTTGGGCTTATACTTGAAAAAAATTCTTACATTTTTGACTAAATTCGCAAAGGCAGGTTACTTTGAGTTGAAAGCTGTCCAGTCAAAGAAGGGAGGAACCATAGATCCTTAAAGTACATATGTATATGTAGGTATAGGTTATTTTTGAAAGAATGCAGTCGCTTTAGGGTAGAAAACACACCTATTAACCCTTACCTTTGACCTATTGGCTTCAAATTTTTTGTGAGACACTTTCAACTCTAAACTCTAGATACCTGTGGTGCGTTTTTTTTTCAATCTGCCAGCTGCCTGATGAACATAAATTCAAAAACCGAGAATGGCATATCCTAGTAACATTATATGTACCTATGTAGTTACATACATTTTTTGAAACTGGATTGATTCCTCTTCTTTTGAATTGCTTAGTGATGAGCAATGAGTAATCTCAAAACATGGGGGCTGGAGTACTTTTTAAACAATCTTTGTGTAGAGATTTAGGTGGGTATAAGATTAGTAGGTAGAGGCACGTCGCTCTCGAAAAAACCTCATCACTGTAATTAATATCAACGAATCCTCAACCATCCACACTCCGCTTTCATTTTAAGCATCAAACATCAAATTAAATACATAATACAAATTTAAACAACACAATGATCACCAACAGGTTATCGATTAATTATGTAAATGCTGACAATCAGCATCCAATAAAGTTACCAAATGCGATCTTTCATCGTTCGTTCAATATGTAAGTTGATAAAAAACAAAAATTTCTGTCTTAAAATTACAATGTCATTGGTATGCTGCGTCGACGTAATACGTGTAAATTATTCTTCGCCGCAGCGTACCACACATACACAACATTACATAATGAAGTAGTTGAGAATGTGTTTTTTTTTCTGTACAACACTATAAGATTCGCATAGTCTGGTTTGATGACTGCGGAGTTTCGCACGCTTCATCTCAAGGTCTGGTCTGTGTACCATACCAATAAACCGGTACCATCAAGTTAACTGGTGCTGGAATAGAAGCTGATAACATTTCAAGTTTGTTGCGCGTTCGGTGAGGTACATCACGTGTTTTTTTTTTTTTATTGCAGATTTGAACTTCGTAGTTCACTTTTTTCAAAAAGATGGATAAATGGCGCGGCAAAGGCGCTTTGGTCACTGGCGCTAATTCAGGTATCGGCGCTGCTGTTACCAGAAAACTTTTGGAATTGGGAATGGTGGTTGCTGGTCTCGATAGACAAGTTGAAAATTTGAATGTAAGTACCTACCTGATTTTATTAAAAATTTCAAAACACTCGTTTTGGTGGACTAATTGTAATTTTATATTCTTGCGGAATATTTGCATTTGGAGCGAGTTCAGTTCCGTAATGGTTGATTGTTTAAAAATTTTCAAACAAGAAGGATCTTTTTTCTCAACTAAAGAACTTTCAAACAAAAAGTGATTCGAAAAATTTATTTGAAACTACACCAGATTGCAAAATTTCTGGTAATTTCATCTTTATAATTTTTGAAAATTTTTAAAAATTGAAATTTTACTTACTCATGTGAAATACGTATCAAAACCAAATTTGATCAAAATGGAAAGGCGGCGTTTTAGGCTTTTCTTCTTTTTTTACGACACTCCCCCCCCCCTAATTTCGTCGATTGAGGCAATTTTTGTCGTTTTAAAGCTCTTAGTGGATGTTTGAATCTTTTTATTTTTTTTAAAATCTGATAAAAATGGTGCCTGCTCCTCCTTTTCGTTAGAAGACATAACTTTTAATTTTGACCACATTTTTTTGTCTTCAAATTTTGAGATACCTACTTACGTTATCCAATTTAAATGATATTTCAAGCAATGTTTGCCAAATTCACCTCAACTTTGGCAATTTTCAGTCATTTTCAAGCTCATTTTTCCGTTTTTATGATACTTTTAATGTAATTTTCAACAAATTTCATTTCACTATGATGATATTTGATCCATTTTATTGATAATTTTTTAAAAAATTATGAAGCATTCACAAAATTTTTCTCAAATTCTAAAATATTTCATTAATTTTTACTCGTTTTTAATTTTTTTTTTTTTTTGTTCTTTTAGGTAACAATTTTAATTTTATTCCATACCTTTTCAATTTTCAAGTTTGGATAGTACTGCAATTTGCCAAAAATATTGAAAAAGAAAGGAAAAAATGAGCATAATTCGAACTCTTGAAGATTTATATATTCTCAAACACGAAAATAAAATTTTCTACTAATAAAATATTACTTGATTAATCAAAAATGATTCAAAAATTGCGTGATTTGAATCATTGTTTACGAATCATGATTCGTAAAATGATTTGAGTTACTTTTTTTGAGTAGTTATTCGTTCCAACCCTGCCTAAGCGCGTAAATACGCCCTTAAAAAAATCAAAAAAATTCATTTTGACAATTTTTTGGCCACGATTGAAATTATGAACGTTATTGCAGCTCAAAAATGGTGAAAAAAATTCAGAGAATCTTAAATCCTGCAAAACAAATTTAGGATTTGATAGTTTTTAATATTTCAGTCCTACATATTAAGCAAAAAAATATAATATCCTATGAACGTTTTTTTTTGTTTGTGTGCTGAAAGTGTCTAATATAAAAATACTTTTTTTTTTGAAGTTGTAACTGTTTTTTGAAACATTTTAAAAATAATGTATTATAAAAATTGGGGTTGTGATTTTTAAAATATTGTCAGTTGACGAAAAATATTTAGCTTTTTTTTTCAATTTTTAACAAAAGGATTACTTGAGTTAACCAGTTTGATGTGGTTCTGTACTAAATTTCAATCAGCCTAATTGCCTTCTTTTTTTTGGTCGAGAAAAACAAAAGAATATCAGACCATCGAACTAAATTTTCAAGAAATAACTCCATCATCTCCCTTTAATTCAAAAATCCCTTCGAAAATGTTTTATAATTGCAATTCTTCTCTTAAAAGTACTTCATTCAGTTATTCTAAAAAATTGTTCTCGTTGACGTTTTCGCAGACGATGAAATTGACGGATAAATATGGAGAATCCTTGTTCGTATTGAACGTTGATCTTTCTCACGAAGAGGAAATACTACGAGCATTCCAATGGGCTGAAGAAAATATTGGAGGAGTCGATGTGCTGGTAAATAGTGCAGGCATTGGAGGCACTTCCACTTTACTTGGTAAGTAAACTTTACTCATTCCTTTTTACGAATGAAAAATGATTACTGATTAGGTACTTTTTAATTACCTAGTATAAAGATGAATAAATATAGCATACCTATCTCCTTCTATTACCTATAAGAAAGTACTTACTCACTACTGATATTTAAGATCGTAAAAGAATACCTACCTACCCATTTCGTTCAATGAACCATGATAAATCTATCACTAATATGGCAGAAATTTAAGTAGGAAAAACCGATAGGCACATGTACTCTTATATTTATACCAACTGTAACGAATTTAATTCTATTTGCAGACGGTAATTTTAACGAATGGCATAATATGTTGAATATTAACGTAATAGCGTTGAGTCTGTGCGCTAAAGAAGCAGTAAAATCGATGAGAAAAAGAAACGTACAATTTGGACATATAATTCATTTAAGCAGGTATATTACTTACGTCATATAATTTGAAGATACTATATTTATTATATGCCAATCAAAGAAATTCTAAATCCATTTCACGCGCGGAGCAGTTCGATTGATATGTTCGACTTATTACCTATACCTACCTACCGATTTAGGCAGTTCGCATTTATATAATATGAAATTTTTCTTTCTTTTGCATGTTTAGTAATGCAGCGCACATAGTTCCTGAATATAGCCCATTTCATTTTTATTCCGCTACCAAACACGCCGTAAAAGCTCTAACCGAAGGATTGCGACAAGAATTAAGAAACATCAACAGTCCTATTCGAGTCACGGTTCGTGTAATTCGGTCGAATAATTTTAATTAACGTTATATATACCTACGATGAACCATACCTACGAGATATATGTACCTACACTACACTGTGATATACGTATTTGAAAATTTATATTGTAATTAAAAATATCATTGCAGAGTATTAGTCCCGGTATTGTAAAAACACCCATAATACAGACATGCTTGGGAGACGATATTGATAAAATTGTTTACGAGAAAAATCCGTATTTACAAACCGAAGATATTGCTTCAGCTGTGGAGTATATTTTAAGCACACCTACTCATGTTCAAGTACGTATAAAGTGATATTTTCTGCATTCTGTTTGGTATCGTGATCGTTGATCATAGATCATTGGGAGAAAGGGAAAGATGAGTTGAACAGACGTATTTCAGTCTCGAATTTGGTGCAAAGTTGGATTTACCTAGGTAATTTAGAAGGGGTGGTTTCTAGATCTAAAATCAACAAAAGTACCTAGATATTTGAAGGTATTGGTAAGAAAAAATGACTCCTCAGTTTTCAGATCGGTATTAACGAAACAAACGAATGTTTCTATTTACAGAATTACGTACTACGTAGTTTGACAAAACAATTTTAAAAAATCAAAACTGACCTTCCATTTTACTGAAAAAAATGTTCACTTCTCAATTTTTTTAAGTTATCCATTCAAATCATTTTCGTTCTCATCTCCGAGTTCAAATTTCCACATTATATGTACGTACTTACCTATTTTAAACTCATAGGTAGATATTTCAATTAAAATTTCGAAATTAATTTTTTTGATCTCTTAATCTTGCGCAAAATTTTATTTTTGAGGTAAAATATTAAAAATTAGTTTTGAAATGATTCAACGATAGTCTGGAACCTCCTTTTGGCTTTTGATATACTATAAATAGTAATTAGATTAGGCGTTTTTGACATTTAGTGAAATAATTTGTATTTGTTTTAGATTCAAGATTTAACGATCAAACCTTTAGGAGCGAATAATTGAAAAATATTTGGGAGACTCGAATGAGTCAATTTTTTAATCATTTTGTTACCGTAATTTTTATTTTTTATTGTTTAAATATATTTTTTTACATCCTAGATCATTTGATGTTTTTTTCTACGTAGGTACCTGATAAAGTCACTAGCAAAAATCAAAACAAAAATTAAAATAATAATAAATGATAGTTTATGATAATTGATAAACGAACGAAAAAAATTGTAGGTTGATCGAAATATGTAGCTTATGCCTACCAGGTATGCGACTGGTTACCAAAAGTATCGAGTGTACGAAATAACTTTTATCAAACTGCCGGTAGGTTACACAAATATTTGATTCGAACCACGAGGTCGCCAAGCTAAACGAGTGATTTCGAAAATTCTTGTACAATTTTGAGATATTTCTTATGGCTACTGTAAATTAAATCATTGGGCTTGCATCGCAAGTATTTTCATGGAAGAAATTGTTGATTCGTCGTTATTTTCGATTACGTAGTACCTATCGAATAATTTGATCAGATATAAGGTAGGTACTTTTTACAGAACCTAGGTACCATTTCTGTTAATTTTTATTCAGATTCTTAATTAATGCTTGGAGCGTCTTGTGTTGTTCTGTTTGCTTCCTTCTTTTTTTTAAAAATAAGTATTACTTTTTGTTAAATGTTTGAAACGTTTCAATTACCTATCTGAAAAATTAGCGCAAAAATAAATGATCTATACTTACATACTAGAATTTTGTCAATCTATAGGTACGATCAATTGTTCTTATTAGATAATTGAATCAATTCGGAACTTTTCTTCACTGAAATACAAATAAATTGTATAGTTCGCTTTATTTTTCCCGATCTTAAAAAACCTAGAGAAAGTTTTTTTAAGCATGTAAGTAAAATGATAACGTGAGTAGGTATGCGAACCACCTATCGTGTCTGATTCATTTGTCACAAATGACGACAAAAAAAAGCGCGTGTTTTCAAATAGGTAGGTATGTATTTACTGGAAGAATCATCCTCGAATTATCGACTTTCGTTATTTTTTGCGATAAAAAAGGTAGAACTTATATTTTACGACATTTTGAAAGTTTTACTGATAAAATGAATTTGAGATAATTAAGTCGCAGTATTGGTTCAACATTGGTTACGTGGACAAGTTGGAATATTGAAAGTAAGTTGAAAGAAGTACCTAAATTTTATTTTTTTTAATTTAATATATTTTATTATTGAAGCTTTATTGTCTTAAGTTTTTAGAATCGATCAAAAAAGAGATGGCTTGGGCTTTTTTTTCTCGGTTATTAAGGCTTATTTGAAAAATAGCAGAGGGCGTCTCATAAAAAGTATTACTGCAATTTTCAAGTTTTTCCAATTCAAACGTACATTTTGAAACTGGTATTTTCTCAAATTTTTCAACCCGAATTGAAAATTTTTTATTTTTAGGTCTTTTAATGCCCATTTTTAAATTAAATTGGTTCATAATATTTTAAAAGATGAGTATTTGAAAGACTCAGACCTTGAAGAGTAAAACCTGTTTCGCTTTTCAAAATGAATTTTTGAAACAGAATTTTAAATTTTGTAAATATTATGTTATTACGGATTTTCAGTTACCTAAGTAGATACCTATTTAGTTTGTTCCTTTTTCATCTTACCTACACAAATGAAACTTTGATCGATGACTTTTTTTTAAACTGTTGAAATTTTTAATAAAGCACAGACATGGGAAATAAATTAGGAAGAGATGCCCTCGAAGGAAAAGGTGCCATTGTAACTGGAGCAAATTCTGGAATAGGCGCAGCAGTGGTTCGAAAACTGTTAGAATATGGTATGGTCGTCGTAGGCATCGACACAGAGACGGATTATCTAGACGTAATTATAATTTCAAATCGGGTGGTTGAAACACACGAATAGGGCTGTTTTCTTATTTCCTAAATTTTTTAGGAATTAAAAGAGGAAGGCGATAATTCAACTTTATTGCACGTGGTACAAGCAGATATTACAGATGAAGAAGAAGTGCTCGATGCTTTCCAATGGATCAGTGATAACGTCGAAAATATCGATGTGCTGGTAAACAGCGCTGAGATTATTGAAGAAAGTTCTATTCTGGATGGTGATATTGAATCGTGGAAGAAAATGGCGAAAACCAATATTTTGGGTCTTTGTACTTGTACAACTGAGATGATAAGAGCTATGAAAGATCAAAAAATTGATCTGGGACTTATTGTTAATATGAATAGGTATGGGTGATGCAAAATTTCTCTTTATCCTCTTCCCTCCTACTCACCTCTCAACGTGCCTTGACAATTTACTAATTCCAGCGTCGCGGCTGATGAAGTTGCTCAAGAATCAAAACATCATTTCTACTCGGCTACGAAACACGTCGTAAAATATTTGACGGAATACTTACGTCATGAATTGGAGCTTTCGCAGCAACCAATTAAAATCACGGTAGGTAAATTCGACATTACAGCTCCAGTCGAAAAAATGACATGATTTTAATTCTTGTACTGTTTATTCAGAACGTCTGTATCGGTCCAAATGAAACATTCTCCGTCGATAGCTACGAGAACGAATGGTTCGGAGTGGAGGGTAGTTTGGAGCTGGATGACATCACCGGTGTAATAGAATACATTATCCATACCCCATCCCATGTTCAAGTAAGCATGAAAAAAAAAAGTATAAAATAAAATAGACTGATACATTTTTCCCAAAAATTTTCCTTTGCTGATTCTTCTACTTTTTTTTTTTTAGATTCGCGACTTATGCGTGGTGCCGAAAAAATAAATACGGATTGGTATCATTAGCACACTTCCCAAATGTTTTACATTGTAATTAAATATCTTCAGACGCGAATTATAATAGAATATTTATTCAACTATAAAATATTAAAATTCATTTTACACATATAGCCCGTTTCTAAACAAAATATCACAATTTAATTCATTATGTACGTAGTATAAAAAAAGTCATTACACAGATTTTTTTAAAAAATATTCACACTTTAAAATTTTTAAAAATAGGAAGAGAAAAAAATGAGACGATGAAAAAATTACATCTTGACGGAGTCTTGCCAAAATAAACCATTAAGCCGAGCTTCTATTCACTTGAGTGATCCAATCTACCATCTGTTCTAATAATGACATTTTAAAATACTTGGCAATCATACCGAAGGTATTCAGATGAGCTGAAATTTCAGTTTGATCGATCAAAGTTTTAAAAGAGCCTGAACAACTGCAATATTTCGAAATGTCGTCCATTTTGATCTGCAAAAGAAATCAATCGATGAAGTTTTATCAATGGGAGAACAATATTAGGTGTATCATTTTTTCGGAAGTTGAACAAAGTCAAGAGACTGCTCCCAATTAGATTTACGAAACATGAAAATGAAATCTGATTCATCTCAGTACATCACTCACTTGTAAACATTTTTTGCACTGAATATCTTGCAAAACGTAAGCCATCGCTTTTCTATTCAAAGCGTCGATCAACATATGTTCGATGACAGAATTTTCATAATTAGTTTGACAAATCGGACACTGCCACATCGATCTACGCAGATTTTAATTTTGCATAAAATTTGCAATCAAATTACCACTTTAAAAATCAACATTCCACTCACATTCCATTGATAATAACACGATGAGCATCTTTACAAAGATCGATATCTCTACAATGATTACATCCTTTGCAAATGACCTCCGGTAAAACCCAAGATAGGGAAGGATCTTCCCAAACAGCGATATCAGAAAAATCACCGACGCCGATCAAACGTAACAAGTTTTTACGTAATTTAACAATATCTTCGTTGATCGCACTATCCAAAGACAGCACCTGAAATTAGGAAACATAAACAGGTGTAAATTAAAAAACAAGACTACTCGTAAAATAATAAACGTCGGGATGAATCGTACTTTACAAATTGATTTCACAAATTCGAGGGCGGGTCTGACTTCATTTTTACTCCGCAAAATGGTGAAAGGAGAATCGAAGGTATCTTCTTTGATTTCCATTACCGGATATTTTTTATGAATACGCTGAGTGATTCTGCAAAAAGAGAAATTAAAAATTTAAAAAAAATGAAAACCTGTGTTTACAATGACCACAAATAATCGCGTACAAAAATAATTTATCCGTTAATTCGCTAGAAATGAATTCTTTGGCAAATTCAGTTGTTTCTTCGTGAGCTCCAACCCCTAACTGAGTTGTCTGTGTCAACTGAGACAGCGTAGTTCTTCGTCTTTTTGGCGTAGCACATGCAGCGTCATTTGAACATAGATGAGTATAAATAGCGTGTATGTATCCGGCAACGATATCGTTAAAGTACGTCCTCAGCCCACCATCTTCAGGTAAAAATTCCATCATATTCCAATTCATTTGAATTTCGAAATTCTACGCAGAAAACATTCGAATTAAATAATATTACAAGCGTGCTCCGCAACTAAAATGATTAAAATCGTACATTTTCATCTTCGTCGTTTTCAGTGAGACTCGTTAAATCCAAATCATCTTCGAGCAAAGTGGTACTATGCTCTACTAACGTAGTGGGCAGTTTTCCTTTGACGCCAGCGTAATTCCACTAAAAAAATAGCCATATTTTAATTACAATTCAGAACTAGTAATACGAATTGAATTGAAAATTTTCATACCGGATCTAACCACATAAGGTAAGGCCAACATTGGCCAAATGTAATTTGTAAACTATGAAATAGTTCTCTATTGGTGATGCTTTGCACGACGAATTTCACATAACAAATGGCTTCCTCTAAAGAATGTTTTTTCGTACAAATTATAATTCTGTTGAAGTTCGCGAATACGATTATCGATCCTAGACGTTTGAATTCCGCCACAAGCTGTGAACAAATTTTCATTTGGTTAATTGCCAATTATCAATTACGATTCGTCTCTGAATTTCATCATAAAAATATAAACACCATACCTGCATAAATAATTTTTTCATTAAATTATAAAGCGTTCTTCTTAATGCTGGATCATATAGAAGAGCATTAGTTGAACGTATCCATCGATAGAAATGTATAATTTGGAAATCGGCGTAAGGATTTTGATGAATAGACACATCACGCAGCCATACATTCACCATCGATCTAAGAACTTTGAAAGCTGCTGAGCATAAAGCAGTTTCGTCGTAACTCGGTAATATGGCTGTAGTGCCCTCGACCATTTCTTCTAAAGAGGCTTGTGGCATAGCTTCGAACGATACTGCTGAACTTGTTCCTGGAGAAATGAGCAAAAAATTAAGTAGGTATTTGTTTCGAGATTTAATTTTTTGAAAATTAATTAAAATCATTCTATTTATTAATACCTTCGATATCTTGAACGTGATGTGACTGCAGAATTGTTGTCACAGCTAAACCATCTAATTCCAGTTCCACGCAATACGATGTATAACAATTGGAATTATTTACAACAGTACTCGAACTTTCGGAAAATTCTGTCAACATTCTAAAGAAAAAAAATTCATAAAACACCACCGTATTGTATAAATATTCAAACGTTGCTAAAAATATTAATCAGGAAATACTCATTTACCTATTATCATCAGCTTCTCTGCCACCCAAATCTGGTTTTTCGGTTTCAGAAATCCACAAGACGAAATTGTGTTTGAGCAAGTGTCTCGAGTAAAAGATATCCGCGCCAAATAAAGTAGGATCAACGGGTAAGTTCCCAATAGGCAAATGCAAATATCTGCACTGCTCCTTCAAAACTTGCAAACTCATAACACTGCTGAGATAATGCTTCACCAATGTTCGAGCACTAACTCTTTGCCAATCCAGAGTCAAGTAGACGGATTCGGGAGATTCTTGCATGAAAAGTAATACGTAAGGAAAATCGTTGATGTCTTGAATTTCGGATGTTAGAACGTTAGTATCTGGAATATTTTCAAGATGAAATTAATTAGCGGATTATTTTGATTTTTAAAATTATACACAATATCTGGCAAAATTTTATGAATTCAAACTGAGGTTTTCACAATCATTTTTCGCATTTTAAAAATGTATTTCCCTCCTACATCTGATGAACACTCTATTACCAGAATGAAATTTAGGAATTTGTATAGTTACCAATTAGAGACTGTATGACTAAGATGGTTGGACCCTTTCTTTCGTCTCTGTAGGCTTGTAATTTTTTCTGAATTTGTCTGAAAATCTGACGTTGGTCAGTTTCCACTCTGACTTCAAATTCGAAATTTTTAGGTGGCAGGTTCGCCTCTTCATGTCCACGTTCAATTCTATAAATTAAGTCACATTCAACTTCATTAAGAAATTTGTATTTGTATAATAAAATGATACAGGAAAATTATTTATACGTACTTATTATTCCTCTCGTTAGCATATAGAGTACTCATATTAGGCATCTGATTAGTTCGTACGCTGTCCAGGACATAAACAGCGGCTTTGTGATTTGGTTGTATAAATAATCCAAACATGGCTCTGGTACTATTAGGAGCACGATGACAATAGAGATAGATATATTTCAACGAATCTTTCTGTAGGAATCAAATAAATTTAGGTTATTTTATCTAAATTCGAGCGAAGAATAAAATTTCAAACACTGACGTCTTTCAAATATGGTAAATTTTTCATCTGAAGTTGATCCAATGAAAAGGAATTTAAACCTTGTAAGCCAGCAGCGGCTAACTTTTTAGCTTCCTCTTTTTCAACTGCGCACATACATCCTAATTTTATTAAAGCTCTGAGCTCGGGTTTCACGTGAGTCTCGTATATGCCTTCGATATCCGGAGCTGATAAATCGGCGACCAATTCACTGAATAATAAAAGAAAATATTAAAATATGGCTTTCCTTAAACTAAGTATATTATAAAATTTGTTTTTATTCTTACTCGGTATTTTCTAAATAAAGTCGTTCAGAGATGCCAAATTGATATAAATTGAAAACTGGTCTAGATCGAGGCAGGATACGATTGCATTTTACCCAAGGTGCGTTTTCAATTTCTTCTCGAGGTTTACGTTGATTTACGTAGAATGTTCGAGGAACTGTCAACTGAAGATTGTGAAGTTCATTTCCGACTAGAGCCCATAATTTCAGGACACCTGGCTGACCAGTTTCACAAACCTGAAGAAACAAAGGTTTTAATAAAAATGCTTTACTTGGATAAAATTTTAAAAAATGATTGAAAGAACTATTTCCATACTTGTAATATTTCCCATGATGAATCCAACAACGTTCTTTGAGTACGTCGGAAAAATCCACTAAGATCTTGACGATTCGTTAAAGGCGTATTCATACCTCCTTTGAAACGTTTGGATTGAATTCCGTTATGAACAAAATTACGTTGATTTTTCTGCCACTGCCATTTTTTCTTTTGATATTCGAGCCATTCCTAAATTGCGAACAATTTTCAAGTGATTAGTAGGTACTCTAAATAATTTTTCTCGGGACTGTATTCAAAACAGTACTTGAAAATCATCGCAAGAAGGAGGAGGCCCAAGAGCTTCTTGAAATGTAGCCGTATCATTATTAACATCACTGGTAAGCGAATCTCGTTTCCTTTTTTTCTTTTGAACCCTGAAAGATTTCGAATTCATCGGAGATGTTTTTCTACCGATATCTTCAATATCAGGAGCCGGTGGTGGAGGCATTTCAACATTTGGTGGGTCACTTGGTGTATCATCAGCAATCTCAACACTATCAGGAAATGTATCATTTACGTCATTATTTGGGATAGAATCAAACCCGACAGAATCAACGACAGGTTCTTCATTTTCAGGCTTTTTTGGCTTAAGCTTGAACATATCGTTAATTTTTCTTTGTTTGCAAACGTCGTTTTTGTTCATCAACTTCTTATGTAACCAATCTGGATGTCTGACTCTTTCGACTGGATTATCAAGCTATATGAAAAATGAAAATTATTGTACAATCGATGAACTGAAGCAGGTAAAATATAAATTACACTTACGCCTTGAAGAGCTGCCGGAATGGTGATAATTTTTTGAATTGCGCCGTTTAATCGTTCGATGTAATAATCCCAATCTAAAACATCTCTAATATCGATGTTGTCATCAATCGAAGTATCTTTCATCCATTTTCTTAGATAATGCCGTTTTACAGACGCTTCTGACTGGAAAATAGCCAACGGAATAGCTCTGCGAAATATCAACGAAAAAGTTCAAGTTTGCCTCATCGAAAAATGTTTACAAAAGGACTCATTAACACGATAAAATACCTTTCTGTAACGGGAGAACCTTCCGGTTTTCGAGAAATTATGTATCGACATGCTAATCCAGCGTCTTTGACCATTTGATCACCCAAAAATTCGGCTAATCTTTTCGCCGTACTAATCGATGTAGATTTCTGAGATCCGTAGTCTTCTAATTTTCGAGACATCGAACGATTTTCAGAAATCAATTCGAATAACTCAGAATCGGGCATATTTCGTGCCTGTAAATCGAGAAAGAAATTATGGCAACTCATTGACGAGTTCAAAAAGACGTTATTTCGAAAAAATCTGAAATACCTTGTTGTACAACACATCGAGCCAATAATTGGCCACCGTAGCAACTGATTCGTAACATTTTTCCAATGTATCGCCTTTTAAAAACGAGTCAAAGACGGATGACTGAAATATCTTAATTAACTGTAACTCTCCTCTTCGTTTTACTTCGAATCTACACAATTGCAAAGAATTAAAAAGCTGTACCACTTATGAAGTAATTTCAATGTTTTACCATACCCTTTCAATTCAGCGAGAGTACCGTCGAAATTAAAAACGGCGTATCTTTTCTTCAACTTTTTCCCCTCTTCTTTGGAAGCAGGCAACACCATTCCACGATATGGTCCATCAACTTCAAAAAATATAGAATTTTCGCTACGTATAATATACTTCGTGTTTTCTTTGTCCACTAATTCATGATACGCGTGATTAGTATAATGTTCCTGAAAAATAATTTTCATTCAGGTTATGGTAAAAGAAGCTTTAACTTATCTTATTATTGATTTTTTTCATACCTTGACCATAGAATTCAATACTGCATTGGGATAAGATATCACGACGGAAGATTTGCCCGGTAAATCTGTCGTTACGGTGTAATTTTCGGGAAAAGAAGCCGGCAATATGCACCAAATACCATCTGTATCCAACTCCAAAGGACGGCCAACACATTCAATAATTTCTCGAGCTTTCGTAATGATAGAAGCACCGGTGCAACACACAATTCCACCCATTTCCATACTGTACCAACGAGACCTGTAAATACACGTTTCATCAGAATACATTTACGTAAAATTTAAAAATAAGCGTCCATTTGATTTTAAAATATTGAAATATTTACCCTCTACGCATCACATAACCATAAAACGAGTTTAAAATACATTTATGAGCCAATTGTAAGGAATCGTACAAAACTTCTCGATTTTTGGCTGATTTTATTTCAGCCGGATCGCCTTTCTTTACAGCGTCTGACACTTGTTGCTTAGCCCCCTATAGCAAAACAGAAAGTAATCAAGTAAGATGAACTTGAACTCTAATCAATGTTTCAAAATTAATAAATTACCTTTCCCAATTTCTTATACTCGTATCTTCGATCACGAAATGCTCTAACAGTATCAACATAGAAACTGTTTTCTTTCTGGCATACAGTTGTGGTTCTTTCTTCAATACGAGTAACGTGCGTTTTCTTGTACACTTTTCGACAGTATTCACTCAATCTTTTCTTTTCAAAAGTAGCTCGCTCTTCTTTTGATAATTGATGAAATGCTCTGGGAGGTCCTCCGGGAAATCTTGGAGGGAATTTCTCTATTTCCAGCTGTTGTTGAATACGCTGAAATTCGCTTCTAGTAGCCGGCACTACAATTTTACAATTTAGTAGAAATACTTTCTTTTTAAAGGAAGTTGTTAAAGAACATAAATTTACTTATTTCTCCGCGCCACATCCACACCATATTTCGTTGACATTTCGCATCAGGCTTATTATAATCGCAGGCGGCACAAGTCATTTCATCAACCATGGCCGAGGGTTGTAATCTATTCGTAAGTATAATATTGGGGTACATAGCACCTAAAAAAAAAGAATCATCAGATTTGTTTGAGAATACTAGCAGTAAAAATATTTTTGAAATACTAACCAACATCTAAATGGTAAATAATCGGATTCTCGAGTCTGCCCGGTGTATTTTTTAGATCCGTTAATTTGCTTTTCACATCTGATACTATTTCGTCAAAATTGGTCACATTTTTCAAGGGAATTTTTTCTTCTTCTTCAATTGCATGAGTTAGAGCTTGCTCAACGCAATCAATCAATTTAGTAAGTGTTTGAGGATCCTAAATACATATTAATTTATTAAAATCTATCGATAAAAACAAGTTACGCTTGGTCACAATTGTACATACCAGACGAAATCTACAAGGAATATCAGCTCGAAAGACGCCCGATTCTAATGCTTCAACATGACCTCCTACATAAGTTTCTTGATCTAATACATGTCCATCATCCGAAAGTTTATTATAAGTTTGTTCTTGTTTATTAGGAAAAATAATATTGGCGTGAAACGCTTCAACCATTAATAAAGCTTCGCATAAAGTTCCTGATCCTTTTCGGAGAACCTGTGAACAATTCGACCAAAAGATTAAATCGGTGAAAATATGAATTACTCGGAATAAAGATCAGTAGCATACTTCATCGGCTTCCATAGGAATAATAGTGCACAAAGCGAATATAAACGGATGAACGTATTTCATATACAAATAATATGTAGCCACGGCGTCGGAAACCGAATAGTTGGAAAGTATTTGAGGCTGTTCACAAGCTAAACGACACATATCTTCTGGATCCAACTCGACTGGATCGTAACGTAATTTTGCTTTAGCGACTGCTTTTAAATTTTGAGAACCAACAGGTAGATATGAGTCACGCTTTACCCAGCTGTAAATGAAAACGAAGAATAGTATCGAGGTAAACGAAATAAAAACATTTCACTATTAGATTTACCATAAGCAATCCATATGCATCGCCGGTCTACAAGCGTAAACACCGTCTTTACTTTTAGCAAAACCTATTTCTTTGGACATATCTAATCCATGAACTGCTGCTCTAGTTTCAACAAAAGGCCAGTCGAAAAAATCTCCGTTGTATGTTACAAATATATGAGGTTTTACATCATTAACATGTTCGAAAAAACGATTTATTAAAGCTTCTTCATTCGGTTCGTTGAATATAGTAAAGAATCCTTCGAACTCTGGTTTAGGAGTATATTCGAAATCATCGACATCTTCCGAAATGATTTCTCTGTTGGTGATCAGAAACCCCTAAAATATAAAATTTCAACGGTAAAGTTGCGAAAAGATTTGAAAATGTATGAGAATTTTTGCTACCGTACTTGAGCATCAATCATGTACGATATCATCATGATTTGATCAGTGTTCGCATCAGGAAACTTCAACGGTAGTTTTGAGGTTTCGATATCAAATGCGAGAACGATCAGATCAGGACGATCAATTATATCATCTCGTCTGGTAATTATGGGTGGATCATTCGCTCCTCTACTCTGAATAGTGTACCAAACACCGACGCAAATTTTCATATCTATAGACACTCGGACGTGATAAGGAACGTCGTACTCTCTGCGTAAGAACAATAGTTGAATTAAAAAAATCATTATTATTATTATCATCAATGAAAAATTGAAAACATAGATAGTAACCTTATATCAATGATATTTTCCAAATGATCGGTAACTTTTTTGATAGATCCGGCATCCGATCTATTAGCCAA
Organism: Planococcus citri; assembly: GCF_950023065.1. NCBI lineage: Eukaryota > Metazoa > Arthropoda > Insecta > Hemiptera > Pseudococcidae > Planococcus > Planococcus citri. The sequence goes on from NC_088679.1 coordinate 51,722,535, forward strand.
TGACTCCGTGAGCATTTCATTATAAAATGTGTTTGATTTTTCTCTTTCTTTATTTTTTCGAATACTCGGCATGATTGCTTGCTTAATTTTAGTCAATTCAGTGACCGTGGTAAATGACACTTTCAAATACAATTGCTTTAATCCAATTAGATGATTTGGCTGAAACATAACGTAGCATTGTATAGAACGATACTGGATTTTTAAGATAACACCTTCTGAATCGTTTGACTTACCAAGTCTAAATCTTCTTTCAAAACTTGCTCGATTTTTATTATAGACCCGGCAAATTTTTTACTCAAATAGCCGGTAACTTCTTGAATATTCTCTTTCTTCGTCAAAAGATAGAAATATGGTTGAAATGGTAAAGTGACTTTGAATCTAGATCCATCATCCTCAATAAAATAATAATCCACAACGCTAATGAGTCTCTTGTCTTCATCAATGACTTCATTCTGTTCAGAAAACGATCGAAATCAATCATCATATAGAATACTGCATACTAATAAAGCATAATCAGGCACTAATCAGAACCGATAATAGTTTCAACTTACGCTATGCATATTAATGAGAAATCCGGTACGTTCTTTATGATCTTTAACTCTATTGAAACCATACTTTGAATCGATCGAGTCATTTTCTAAGGATTGTTTTATTCGAAGATCGGCCGAGTCTTCTCTGAAAAATGTAAGCACAACAAGATTATAGCGTATACGATATATGTCAAGTTACGGGGTATCATATTGGTTGATTCTCACTTGGTAATTGTAAAATTATTTTGGTCATTTCTGCCTTGCTTCAATCTGCCGGAGTTGAAGAGAGGCATTGTGAATGAAACACAATCACAAGGAAACTTCGTACGAATTATTCAGGAGTGAAATACGAAATTAATGGATTCATGTTCATGACTACTGAATTAAATTAAAGAAATAACACCTCGGAACAAGATGAAGATTTGAAATTAAAGTTTTGATTCGAATTTGAGAAATGAATGAATAGAAACTTTCTTCAACTTTCTTTCATTTTTTATCACTCAGATTTTTTATCAAAAAAAAGAGCGGGAATTTTGAATTTTTTTCTTTGAAAAAATGGTCTTGCGCATGTGCCTTTTTGTCCAAAAATTTTTCGATTTTAATTTTGGATTTTTTAAAAAATCATTTCGCACGAAATTCAATTTTAGTCAACCGTACGACCAAGAAAGGTGAAAATTTTTGAATTTTTCTATTGAAAACAAAATCAAATTAGAACTTCAAATAAAAATTCATCATTATTTTTCATTTTTCAAATTGGTTCCCGAAAAAGAAAAATGCTGCTTGCAGTCAGGGCTTGAAAACCGGATAGATATCACTCTCGGTTTTGGTTTCGGTTTTATGTTGCTCGACCATAGACCCCGACCCGTACCCAAACAAATCAGCCATCCTTATCACAAATTTTGGACTTGGTAAAAATTTACGTTGTTGATCGTTGATCGTTAATCCAATCGTAAGCATTCTAAGCGATAAATAAGATGAGTTCCAAGTTATTTTATTAAATTCAATCGCTAAATCATACGAAAATAATGAAAAATCCTATAATGAGTACGAGTAGTAAATGAAACTTGGGAAATGACAGTTTTATGTTATGTGCGATCTGTGGTGTTGAATTCGCTTAAAACTGTAGTCGAATCGTCATTATGCGAAAATTTCATGATTTCCCAGCAATTGTTTAAAAAAATTTGACTATATGGTCATGTAGTATGTGCCAATGCGAAGACTCGCCGTTGAATCTTTGAAATAACACAACGCAATGTACAACTGGAAGAGAAAACTTTGTATTTTGAAGGGAAAAATTCTTTCTAGTGTTTATTCATTGTATTGCAATTTCAAAGTTGTTTGTTGTAGTTGTAGATATTACATACGAGTATCATTTGCTGCTGAGCAAAGCAAACTGAGTGTTTTTCAAAACTTCCAAAGATGGAATTACCTTACATGTAGGATTTTTCTTCGTTTTTTTTTCTTTTAGTATAATTTAGCGATTGAATTTGATAAAATTACTCAGAACTCATCTTATTTATTGCTTGCGATTAGATCAACGATCAACGAAGTAAATTTTTACAAGTCCAACATCGTGATAAGGATGGTTGATTGTTTGGGTACGGGTCGGGGTCTATGGTCGAGCTTTTATGTTTTTTGAAAAAGTAAAGGTTTCGGTTTTGGTTTTGGTTTAGGTTTTCAAAAATAATATCTCTCTCGTTCCGGTTTTGCCTAAAGGGTTTGATTTCAAAGGAATCGGTTTCGGTTTTGGTTTTGGTTTCGGTTTTTTCCTTTTTTCTCCTTTTTTTAGAAGGAAGAAGGCCAAGAAAGTGATCATTTTTTCAAGTACTTTGTGTATGTGACTAGAAAGCTGCACTTTGGCAGTGCCAAATTTGTCAATTTTTTTAGTTTTCAGGCCTTTTTACCTTTAGCATCAGTTTTCACACTTTTCACTTCATTTTTACCAAAAATGCAGTATTAATTGGGCTAATTACCTGAAAAATTCCAAAACCAAAACCAATTCAGTTTTCAATTGGTTACGCTCTCGGTTTCGGTTTTGAATTTGAGAAAATAACGCTCCCGGTTTCGGTTTTGGTTTTAGTTGTGGGAAAATAACGCTCCTGGTTTCGGTTTTGGTTTCGGTTTTGAGCAATTTTAATCGGTTTTTGGGGGTTTCGGTTTCGGTTTTGGTTTCGGTTTGCAAGCCCTGCTTGCAGTTTGTTTTCAAAATCACAAAATGAAAATAAAAAAGTGCGCATGCGCATGGGCGTTGACGAAAAGAAGTCCGTCGCAATCTAGGGAAGGCAACAACACAAAGTCTACCTTATCGGTCTACCCAGGAGAAAAATGTCGCCTACTACAAAAACCGGTATTTTCACGGCTCGTACTATTTGTATTTATTTTCAATGCGTAATTTTGCGAGGAGGTACCGAATAATTACAAGATTCAAAGTAGAGAATTGCAGAAATTTGAGTTTTACTCGAAATCAGTCTCGAGGGGCCCACAATTTTATTATACCATTTTAAAGCAATTTTTATCCTCTTTTCAACGGTATAATTTTTTTCGAAATCCTCAAACGCGATCGTGCTTAAAAACGTGAAAAACTGCCGAATTTTGAGAAAAATAAGTGGTTTGAAATTAATTAAACCATTTTTTCTCAAAATTCACCTCGACGAGCCCAACATTTCTATTTTCTTTGTACCATATTAAAGCAATTTTTATTCTCTTTCCAATGGTTTAATTTTTTTTAACATCCATGACAGTGAACTCGCTTAAAAAAGCGAACTTAGAGCAGAAAACTGCTTAGGAGAAAAATGTCACCAATCCGGTGGACCGTATAGGTAGACTGAGAATAGATTTGAGTTTTATTCGAAAACCATCTCGAGGAGCCCTCAATTTTTTACGTCATATTAAAGCATTTTTTCTCCTCTTTCCAGTGATATCATTTTTTTTAAAATCCTCACAATTTTTCATCGAGTAAATTGCATATTTACGAGATGAAAAAGGACGAAAAGAGGCCAACTGGCCACTATTTTGAATAAAATTCACCAAAATTCATTTTTAAGGGTACTGCTTGGTAGGAAATTTTTAGCACCACGCAATGGTATCGAGATGAAAAAAATCCACCAAATAGTTCGCTCAAAACTGCAATTTTTCTATCTGAGCGCTGCATTTTCCATGAAAAAATTCAACTTGAAATAGGTAGCTTACTTAGGTCACTTTTTATCAACTTTATAATTCGACTCGTCAGAACTTTTGAACCAGATGGACGACCCCCTTGTTTTATGGCGTCATTTTGTGCAGAATTTTATCAGCTTTCCAATGATATAAAAGTTTTTAAAATCCTCAAAATTTTTCCACGAGAAATTTGCAATTTTTCGAGATGTAAAAGGTTTTAGCTTAGCTAGAAATTGAAGAGCTCAAGTAGGAATATTGCAGTTTTCAACGAACCATTCGGTGGATTTTTATTATTTTGGTATCCTTGTGTGGTGCTGAATTTATTCAACCATCCTTATGCTCAAAAATGAATTTTGGTGAATTTTATTCAAAATAAAGGCAATTTTGCTCATTTTCAACCTTTCACACCTCGAAAAATTGCAATTTACTCGATGAAAAATTGTGAGGATTTTGAAAAAAATGATACCGCTGGAAAGAGGAGAAAAATTTCTATAATGTGACGTAAAAAAATTGAGGGCTCCTCGAGATGGTTTTTGAGTAAAACTCAAATCTATTTCAGAGTCAGAGTCTACCTGAGCGGTCCACCTGACTGGTGACATTTTTCTCCTAAGCAGTTTTCAGTACAATTTTCATTGTTTTGAGCGAGTTGGCGTTCAAGGATTTTGAAAAAAAATTATATCGATGGAAAGAGGAAAATAAATGCTTTAATATGATATTAAAAAAAGTTGGGCTCCTCGAGATCATTTTCGAGAAAAAATTGTTTAATTCATCTCAGGCAACTTTTTTCTCTCAAAACTAGGCAGTTTTTCACGTTTTTAAGCACGATGGCGTTTGAGGATTTCGAAAAAAATTATAGGGTTGAAAAGAGGATAAAAATTGCTTCAAAATGGTGTAAAAAAATTGTGGGCTCCTCGAGATGGTTTTCGAGTAAAACTCAAATCTATTACAGAGTCTACCTGAGCGGTCCACCTGACTGGTGACATTTTTCTCCTCAGCAGTTTTCTGCTCCAAGTTCGCTTTTTTAAGCGAGTTCACTTTCGAGGATGTTAAAAAAAATTATACCATTGGAAGGAGGATAAAAATTGCTATAATATGGTCCAAATAAATTGTAAGGTACTCGAAGTGAATTTCGAGAAAAAATTGTTTAATTCATCTCAGGCAACTTTTTTCTCTCAAAACTAGGCAGTTTTTCACGTTTTTAAGCACGATGGCGTTTGAGGATTTCGAAAAAAATTATACCGTTGAAAAGAGGATAAAAATTGCTTTAAAATGGTATAAAAAAATTGTGGGCTCCTCGAGATGGTTTTCGAGTAACACTCAAATATATTTCTGTGTCTACCTAATGGTCTACTGGATTGGAGACATTTTTCTCCTGAGCAGTTTTCTGCTCTAAGTTCGCTTTTTAAAGCTTGTTTGTATTCGAGGATTTTGAAAAAATTTATATAGCTGGAAAGAGGATAAAAATTACTATAATATGGTATAAAAAAATTGTAGGGTACTCGAGGTGAATTTTGAGAAAAAATTGTTTAATTCATCTCAAACCACTTTTTTCTCTCAAAATTACACAGTTTTTCACGTTTTTAAGCACGATTGCGTTTGAGGATTTTGAAAAGTATTATACGGTTGAAAAGAGGATAAAAATTGCTTTAAAATGGTATATTAATATTGTGGGCTCCTCGAGATGGTTTTCGAGTAAAACTCAAATCTATTTCTCAGTCTACCTAGGCGGTCTACTAGATAGGTGACATTTTTCTCCCAAGCAGTTTTCTGCTTTAAGTTCGCTTTTTTAATCGAGTTCGCGTTTGAGGATGTTAAAAAAAATTATACCATTGAAAAGAGGATAAAAATTGTTGTAATATGACCTAAAAAAATTGTGGGCTCCTCGAGATGGTTTTCGAGTAAAACTCAAATTTCTTCAATTCTCTACTTTGAATAAATTTGTTTTCCCAAAGTCCCCTGTCCTGCATATTATTACCAAGTGCAGGTAAGTTCTTAGAAGATTTACCTTATTCTTGAATAGTAAGTCGCAAAACGTTTTATTTCAATGTAAAAAAATTCTAACTTATTGAAATTATTCGGCACCTCCTCGGGAAATAACGTGCTGAAAGAAATACAAATAGTAAGAGCGTGAAAATACCGGTTTTTGAAGTAGGCGACATTTTTCTCCTGGGTAGACCGATAAGGTAGACTTTGTGTTGTTGCCTTCCCTAGATTGCGACGGACTTTGACGAAAACATGTGATTTGATTTTTTGAAGTCGAAGTCGATCTCGAACTGCGAACTCTGTTGAAAAGTAAAATAATTATGAATAATGAGAAATAAAGGATTAATCAATAAATGAGAATTGAGAATTAAAAGTCGCGTGTGTAATATTAAGTATGTACAAGTTTGCGTTCAATGATTTCGCGTCTGTAATTTAATTCTTAATGTAATGAATGACCGTAGTTTTAGATCTAGATCTAATAGTTCATTTCATTTTGACGTTGAGTTATCAACTCGTCTGAAAACGTGCTTTCAGGATAACTCAACCTCTTGAAAAAATGAGCTTTGCGTTACATTGTCGCCAGACAATTGATTCTGATTATTATTATTATTTTATAAGTGTTTCCTGTTTCGATCCCTCGTGGTTTATGGTCTGGGGTCTGCACAATTTGTTCAGGTTGAGAGATCTATAGTTTCTCTGCCTTGTAAATTGTGCTATATGAAATTGAAATGCATGTCTTAAACGTCTCACAGGGTGTAGAGAGGTTTAAATTGTCAGATCAGACAGTGTTGATAATTTCATCATTGGGGATCTTATTTTATTACTCTTTAATTTTTCTCGATTAGCTGAACTATAAAATTACAATAATATGTATTTCCTATTACTAGGATCTAATCATCTTTGATGTACAGATTATGTTTCAGCCTAGCCGATGTTGCACTTCTCTCCACTACTCTTTACATATTGATTGTATAGATAGTCACTAATGAAGTGCTACATCAATGGATGTTCTAGCGTATCTATTAGATGCCATATTTACGTAGATGCCATGAATATTCTACACCTTACGAAGTGTTACTGACTGTCGTGGTTTTGTAACCTTCTTGACTCCTCATTCAACTATTTGATAAACTTACCTGCTTGATGTATCATTTTTGCACATTTATCCACTATTCTATACAAAAATTGTATCAAGAATAACTAAAAGTGTGCAATATTAAAGAATTCTTCTGCGTATCTTATGATCATAAAATTGAATGGTCTTGGAGATTTCTTGGGTATTCGACATGGCGTTATAGTTTTCGAAAACACTGCTATTGGTATAATCCGAATTCTTCCGAGCTTGCGAAGAGTTGAATCATACTCGAAAATGGGGTTTCTCCATGTTCATTTTTGCACATTTATCCACTATTCTATACAAGAATTGTATCAGGAATAACTAAAAGTGTGCTATATTAAGGAATGCTTTTGCGTATCTTATGATCATTGAATGGTCTTTGAGATTTCTTGGGTATTCGACATGGCGTTATAGTTTTCGAAAACAATGCTATTGATACATGTAATCTGAATTCTTCCGAGCTTGCGAAGAGTTGAATTTGAATCATACTCGTAAAATGGGGTTTCTCCATGTTCATCTTTGCACATTTATCCACTATTCTATACAAGAATTGTACCAGGAATAACTAAAAGTGTGCTATATTAAGGAATACTTTTGCGTACCTATCTTATGATCATTGAATGGTCTTTGAGATTTCTTTGGTATTCGACATGGCGTTCGGTTACTTTTCGGAAGTACTGTTATGGGTATCAAATAAATAACGTAAAAAATGTAAACCTGAACGTTATGTTCGTTTTGAGTACAATCTGAATTCTTCCTAGTTTGCGAGGAAAATCGTCTTTCTGTATGACTCGAAAATATGTTTTCTACAAAAAATGTTCATCTTCGCACATTTATCCACTATTCTATACAAAAATTGTATCAGGAATAACTAAAAGTGTGCTACATTAAAGAATACGATACTTTTGCGTATCTTATGATCGTCGAATGATCTTTGAGATTTCTTGGGTGTTCGACATTGAGTTAGTACCTACAAATTCTATGGATATTTAACTCTAATAGGTACCTACATAACATTTGTTCCTTCAGCATCATCGTCAATACCTATTCTACAAATTGTCTTCTAATAAATGAATTCAATAGTACAATAGTAGGGAAAAATTGAAATGTGTACTCAGTAAAATAGAAGATTTCAAAATTTTATTTTGAGTTGTATGCTAAATTCATTCTATACTACAAAAATTGAGAAAAATCACGAAAATTTCAAAAAATACCGCAATAAATGAAAATTACTTTTTAGTGCTAATCTAGATAACCTTATACATATATTAAAAGGGAATGAGAACCCTAGCTCTTAAGATTTTGAGGTGATCAATAAATAACTGATTAGTGATTACAGACAGATTGATTTCTATATTTGAAAGTTCACATAATTTCTACCTAATGAAGATACGAATAATATAGTATGCTCCTCATGATTCAATGTCACGTTGAAAAAGCATGTGCTACCACCGCAAGTGTCAGGTAATGGAGCAATGTCGATGAATTATGTTTTCCAGTAAAAAACGACTCGTAAGCTTCGAAAATTACCCTCCACTTATTTTGTGTAATTGTAGTATGGATGGGCGCTCTCGAAATAATCAAATTAAAGTCATCGGTACGATCTGATTATTACCTTCCACACTATATTGTGGTTTCATAAACAGATGTTAATCGTTAATGAAATGGTATAGGTATTAGTAACGAATAATTTCACTTTATTCTTTTCGTCTTTCTTTAATTCTTCGATGAAAACTTCGTCTTGGTTTTTTGTCAATTTGAGAAAAACTACGGGCTGAAATGAATTATGTTGTTACAACAAATGTGGAGATTTAATATGTGCTTATCTGGTGAAAAATAAAATTTGAAAACTTCTCACATCGATGGTAAAGTAATTACCAAACACGTCTTGTTTCATTTTTGTATCTGTTATTTCATTTCATTTTTTCAGTTTCATTATTTCATTGACCTGTGTGCAGATGTTCGGTAGGTATACAAGGGCCGGTATAGGTGCAGCTGTTAAAAAACTAAAGAATGAATAGAAGAACCGTTTCATACGATAATCTTGTTCTGGTTTACGTAGAGACAGTTGTTCTATACTTCGTACTTACCTACTTGCACATTCAAGATGACGTTTTTATGTACATGTATTTATGTAATAACCGAAGGGTAAAAAACTAAGTGAAAACCAACTCTTTTGTTATATATTTTACCTTCCCTTTGAAACCCTTTTCTCAGACGAAAAACTGATGTGAAGAGTAGATCGTCAGATAATGTATACGCTGTATGCAAAGTTGCTAGGTAGTAGATAATTAGAGTTGGGTAACTACTTGAGCATATTTAACACGTTCGTAACGATTTTTTCGAGTACATTAAACTTCTTACAATAATAGTTGACGATTTGGATGGAGTTGTGTGAAATGTTTTGATTTGTGTTGTTGGCAAAGCAGAAATTCGTAGTGTGTACGAGGAACATACGAGTGATTTTTTCTGGTCGATAATTTTGAGAATTTGGGTATGGAATATGCACCTGTTGTAAGAATACTCGATTCTACCTATTAATCTGGAAAGGCGGCGTTATATTTGAAATCGAGGCAATTTGCTGAGTAGGTATTTGAAATATACATACCTACCTAAAACGGGTAACTGGTAGCAACCAAAATCATTTTTCAATTACCTACCGCATAACTTAAAAGTTCTTCTGGAGCAGAAGGTTAGAGGTTAGAGAATATCTACGGAAATATTGGAAGTTTTGTGTGTGTGGACATTTTTGAGCGACGTATTAAAAATAGTTCCTTCATTTGTCATATAGGCGATAAGATAAGTCCGGTGACCAGAAAGACAATTGTAGGTACTTTTACTGATTTTTTCCAACATAATTAAACATCTGAAGCTCAATTCAGGAACTGAAATGAAGTAATGAAAGAAAAATATGTAGGTAGCTCTTTCACTTTTTTTTTTAAATTGAAACCCGATTAGGCTTTTCATATTTTTCGAATTTATTATAAAAAGGAGGGTGCTTCCGTATTTTTGCCATGTGGAATGCATTCTTTTTCACAGCTTCGTACGAGTACTACTTATAAATAAATCCGACCTTCCTAAAAAATACTACTTTTCAGAGAAATACCTACCTCCAAAATGATGTCGAAGGGTAAGTAAAAATGCGGAAAAAGTGTTCCGTAAAGAGTGATGTAAAAAATAAAAATCGGAAGGGTGCCAAACAAAGAGTTATATTATTGAAATTGAACAATGGATGTAAAATCGTCGCAGCCGCGTTTTCCAAGATTCGAATTGAAATTCATTACCTGCGAAATTTCATAAAATAGAATTTCTGATATACCTAAATAAGTTCAGTTTTAAATCAGAAGTGGATCTAGGTGTAAATACTTTTTCACCAGACTGATGATGGGTGAGAAGGGGAGGGTTGTTGTGATTGTTGTGCTATCCAACTTTGAAGTATAACTTTAAAATTTTTAAAAAGTGCAATGAATTTCCAATTTAGAAGAATTTTGGACAAAGTTAAGTTTTGAGGTTTCCTTAAAAGTGACCTAAGTGGTTCTAAATATCGTGAAAGTTATGCGAACTTTTTTTATGAAGCATTAAGTACAATAAACAAACTTGAAATATTTTCAACATTCGATCATTAAGTAGGTATTTTACCCCAGACAAATATATATTTGTTTCCTTTACTTATTCCATGCCATTTTCAATTTTTTTTTTTTTTTTTACATTTTGAGCTTATTTTTAAGATATTTTTACATCTGGCTTGAAAATTTTTAACATCAATTTCATTTAGGTATTTGGTCTGAACAAAGTTGAAGCAGATTTTTTTTCACGTACAAAAATATTCTACCAGCTAAAATTTTAGGTGTTACAGTCTGTTTTTCGAATTTTTCCCAGTCAAAATGCTCGGAAATAGAAAGTAAGGTACCTGTTGAAGTTACACTCAATCAAGATATATACCTTTACCTAGGTAGCTAGAATTTGTTGGAAAATTCTAGCTACCTATCTTGATTGGATCTGATCAGATTCGGACATTTCCTGGATCCGATTTTGCCTGATCACATGTAATTAGATGTGGTAAGAAGATAGTTTTGATCCTATCATTCCCCCCCCCCCCCCCCCCCGGGGTTCTGTTTTTGACCTCCTTCCTTAAATCAATTAGATGCAGTTTGTGATTTTTGAGCAGTTCTGTAGCCTTTATGTGATATTTTGCCCCAAATTTCTCCTAATTGAACATAGAAAACTGAAATTTGATATCTAGGTATGAGGGACTAGCTGGTAAGTTCCACACTTTTAACCTTGAAAATTCATTGAAGGCAGTTTCGAGTCGTTTTAGAGCTTTCCTTTTGAGATTACAATTTGCTGGAAATGTTCAAAAATCCTTCTAAATAGCCTCTTTTCAGATTGGACCTTTTTTTTTCAAAATTGGTTTCTGTGAGTTCAGCTCCGTATTATTTTCTCCAGTATCGATTCGCTGCTTAATACTTACCTATTAGTACATTTTGACGGGGAAAAATCTCTATTTTTATTTTCACAATTTTTTTACACGCTCGGTGAACTACATAATATAGAGACAGTAAAAATCAAATTTCGATCGTTTTCCTCTAGCGATGGGCACATCTGTAAGTTGGTTTTTCATTTTGGAGAATTTTCTACGCGGCAATAATTTTCAAAATGCTGCTAGAAGCTATTTCAACTCAATTTAGGTAGGTAATCTTTCACTTTCAGTTTTTTTTGCATTCTCTTTCGATACAGCTCTGTTCGAATGAGGAGATTTTCCAGAGTGTTGATATGGGTACCTTTGCTTGTTAGCATCGTTTTGTCTGTTGTTTTCTTTCTATCTTCAACTTTAGTTTTAAGGAATAAAATAGTTGAAAAGTTTCCAAGGGATTTTCTCAATGTTCATGTAAAATGTGAGAAAAACTCAGTTTTTTCCATAGTAGATATAGTTAACTAACGTTTTTTTGCCTATTATGAAGACACGCTAGTCCATTAGTATTAAATTAAGATATACCTGTACATCGATGGTTCACTCATCTTCCTATACGTTACCTGAATTACCTATTTCCAGTACACACGTTTCCCTACCATGGAAAGACAAGTTTGATGACGATTACCATCTTATTGTAAAGAACCCCTTCCTCGAGAGCCAAAATTCTGCTATCATCGATCGTGTGATCGCATTCTACGTAAATCGTGGCATGCACTATCATCAGGGTGGCTAAAAAGTAAAACGGGTCTTTCTACAATCGTCTCATCCTAATCTGAGTCGTATTATTCAATTCAACGGTTCCCAGTTAGTCAATTATCATTCGCGATGCGGTCTTCTTTTTCGATGTAATTAAATGTGATGTAATTTTTACTCGGTTATTTTAAATATCGGCATGTTTTGATGCTCCACATAACTAAGAAAAGTGTTTTTTTTTAGATTAATGTAATCAATTTCAACAGATTTTAGTTTTTTAATTTTTTTTTCTAATGCGCGTATAAAATTATTTTACTCGAAAATGTGTGATAGAAGAACATCGTTGATATTAATTTTTCTGGTAAGATTGATCATTAATAGTTTGTGACATTTCATGCGAAGTAACTTCTATATAGGTACTCATCCTATCTTGGCACTATACCTACCCATCCATATTCAATTTTATTTCCAAATTGTTGATTAACTACTCTGTGAACGAAAAAAATATTTCTCATTTTTATTTCCTTACATGAAGACATGTGCTACACTTTTATAATTTGAAAAAGAAAATTATTTCAAGTATATTGGGAAATGATTTTTAAACATGGTACTATATATGCTTTCCACATTCAAAAAACACATGTCTGAGACATTTACCATTACTTATGGCTATTTTGAAAGAAGCCTGAGTGGTTCGAATGATGAAAAAAATAAGATTAGGTATTATTTAATCAAAACCAGTTACAACCATGTGTTTTTAAATTTTTTTTCTCGCCGCATGGGACACGAAATATTGGCTAAAATTCGTAAATTTCGCGTTTGCATAATTTCTCAGCCTAAAGGTATGCTATCGTGATTCCTACTGACCAAGATTTTCTGGTTAATTGCTTTGGTGATGTCAGTTATATACCTGATATTATCTCGAAGAACGTCTCACTTGTTTAGCAGCATATTATAGGCGAATATCGAAAATTTGTGAACGTTGTCAATTGCCCTTGCCTTAATTAAATGCAGGTTAATTTTGAAAGAAAAAATAACTCCAAACAGGGGTTGTTTTTTGAATAATAACATTCCTGCACAATGTTTCTTTATTGATCAAGTAAATAATTGCTCGAGTCTTTTATTCCAATTGAATGGGGAAAAATACATAGGTACCTACAATTATTACGTATACTCACCAGCCACCAGTTTTCACCTGAAATGGGTATCTTTTATGTAAATACGAACACAATCCACCCTAAATACTTGAATTTTGTAAAATAGGGGATACAATCAGAGAATAAAATCATCGGAGAGAGAGAGAAAAAGAAATGGATCATTTCACATTGACCTTCAGAAGCCAATAAAAACGTGTTAGTCAAATAATAAGTGAAGAAGAGTCGTCTATAATAATACATTTAGGTTGCACCTGCTTTGTAAACCCAGTTCATTTCAGCAAGAATTGAACCAACTAATGCTATCCATAGCCTCCATAGGTACCTGTAACAGTGTAACATGTGTGTGGCTGTTTAAGACTACCTATTTCTCTAAAACACACCTTTGTACGTATTATGTACTTTCGTAAAACTAAAAGAAAATAACGGAAAGTTTTTCTCTTCAGTTTTTTTTTCTCATGATGTTTACTAGTTTTTTATGTTTGAAGCGTATAGGTATTACGTTTAATTCTTCTGACAAAGCAATAGAAAGGTATTTAAGACAAGCTAAAAATTTGGCGGGAAAATGAAGTGAATCTTTATGAAGTGAAAACATTTTTTGATTGCCATATTTTAATGATCTTAAGTGGATACCTACCTAACCAATATGAATAATTTACAAAATATGAATGATTCGTTTGATATCTAAAATGACTATACGTATTCACTACCGCTATTCGCCTATCTGTGATAGGTTGGAAAATGGTTGGGGATACAAAAGTGAAAAGAAAAACAATACTCTGGCTGCTTTGAAATTTTTTTTACAATGTCACCGATACTTGATACCAGCATTGGTGGATTGTATTACGACCTGGTGTACACTCGATAACTAGTTTTTTTTTGCCACGATGTGCGTACGATTAATTACATAATGAATATAATTATTATCAAATCTTTTAGGCACCTATCTAAGTATAACTTAACGTAACGAACTTTTTTCTCAAGTACACACACACACTCCCAGATACCTAGCAACCCTTCAAAGAAACTGCATTTTCCTGTTACCAGGATGGAATGTAAGCTAAAATGGCGGAGATGAAAAAAATGATGAAAATCTGTCCATCGCGAAAAGAATTCATGTCAGACATTTTAATTATTTAGAATATAATGGCGAATCATCGGAGAAAATAGGTCACATAAAAACGGGTAGCTTTAGCCCCGTAATGCAACAGCTTTGAACGTCTGCATATGAATGGTACGCTGCTTTTAAATAGAAGAAATCAATAAATGGTCCGCGTTTGCATCCCTCCAATCAGCATTGAATTGGGGCGCAATGTAGTTCCGCCTTTAGTAAACATAATTACGCGATTTTTTGCTCCTTCATCCGGATGAGGAAAAAACCTTCTCGTGAATCCACTTGCATCTTATAATCATTCGTCAATGTTCGCGAAAAGTGGTGATATTTCGCGAAAATGATGGAAAGCAAATTTTTCGTTATTACGTTACATATGTCGCAAGTTATACGTAGAATATTCGTAAGAGTTCGATTTTATAGCATCTCGAATGAGTAGTTGGAAATAATTGTTTTTGAAAAAAAAAATTCCATCGCGATGTTTATTTTTTTTGGTGTACGCAAATAGACTTAAAATACGTTGTTTTGCGAGTGGATAGGTGTAGGTAACCAAATTTATAAGCAACTTAACGTAAGCTACGCAATTCAGATCAATATTTTCCAGGTATCGTTGCAGTTCTTCGTTGATTTTTTTTGTCTTAAGTTCATACACGTGTTAATATAACAGGTAGCACGTCACATGTTGATATAGAGTAAGTTGTGCACTGCGTTTCGATTTTTATAAGTTTTTGCGTTAATTTTAAAGAAGCTGTGAAAATTTGGAAATCATTTCGCGAAATTCAATTACATCCTTCATTTTAGTGCGTATCGATTGCTTCGCGTTGGTAGTTATTTTTTGCAAAAAAAAAAATAGTCATAATAATTTTCAACCAATTTTGGCTGAATGTTGCGACGAATTATAGGTTGGTTTTTTTCTGACCGTATAAGTACGCAATTATTACAGTCGAACGTATTTTTTCTAGGTAAAAAATTTAAGTTTTATTTCCAAAAATTAATTAATTGGGCGTGAAATTCATCATTGCAATTCATATGTAAGCAAGCCAAGTAGATGACCTGGGTTTCTTTTGAAGAATTTTTATGCTTATTGTTACTTCTTCTTTAACGCACAAGAATCAAGACATACTGTAGGTATGTCTATGTACTTTAGTTCAAATGCACATTACCGAGCTTTTATTTTTAAAAAAGAATATAGCCTGAAGGAAAAAGTTTCAAACTAAATATGTTTTTGGATTTATCTATTATTTTAATTCACTCCGTGGGTAAATTGTATACGCAATGAGTAGATCTTCTATGATACCATTTTGATTTCATTTTATTTTTTAATTTAAAAAAAAAAAAATACGCGAGATTCGCGACTTATTAAAAGTTACGTTTATGGTTGATAATATTTTTTCGCATTCCTCAATATTTTAATAAAAATTTACTTAAAATGGAATACCTATCATAGCGTTTTAATAAAAGCTGTAGATGCCACTACAAATTGTAAAAAAATCCCTTTCTATAATAGTGGACTGAAATTCTGATTTTTCGATGAAATTCCAATCCTATCCGAATCGTTTCTATCATTTTTGAGCAGATAAGATCCCAAAAAAAGTTAAAATGATCTGTTCTGCCATTCATCTACTCCACTTAAAATGTTTTGTCTCAGATGATTGAAACCTCAACAAATTAAACTAGATAATTTACTGAATTAAAAAATGGAGTAAATTGTTCATTAGTGATCGTTTCTTACAATTTGGCATTTTAATAAAAAGATATTATTCTGAAATATCTGGAAGTAATAATTGTAGTGTCAGAAGTAGGGAGTATTACAGTAAAATACGCATCATTTTTTCCCAAACTTCGCATTTTCCATTTATGCTTCTGTACCTACGGAATTTTTTATTGTTAACAACTGATAGGTATGGTGATATAAATTTCTTCAAAACAGTCAAAAATCAATTTTTTTTTAAATTGTGGTTTTCTCAATTTAATTTTATTTCATGTACTTCGAATAAATATTATCGCTGTTTAATTATGATTTTTTTTTATTTCAGAAAAAAGCTTCTCAGTATCAAAGGTTAAGTACCTATACGAAGAATATCATTATAAAAAAAAAAATAAGTTCACTTCGATCGATAAAAGAAAAGACAAGTGGAATGGATATTTATCAAGTACATACCTGTTTTAAAAATGTTTTGTAACAAAATTCAAATGTTATTAATACGATAATTTTATATTTTTTTAGAAAAATGATGCCTATACATTCAATTTTGGAATTCCTTGGAGCATTGAAATTGAAAAAAAAGGTAACTTACCCAGTTATTTCATCAGAATCGTGATTGCAACCTTGCATTTTTTTTACTGTAACAATAAGTAGGTAGATTTTCGTTGCGAAAATGTATGTAAAACCGAACACAAGGTAATAAGTATTATATAAAAACTATGGGTAACTCGGCATCTATAGTTTCATATTTCAAGACGAACTTGGGGTTGTATTCCATACTTCTCGTCTAGTGTTGGATTCTTCAGCACTGATCATTCAGAATACAAGTTTCATTGAAATAACACTCGTTCGATCATGAAAAGTCAATATGTTATGTTCTATTTTTCTAATCAAACTAACGTTATTTTTTTCTACCTTTGATGCGCCTTATCAACTGTAAGTTAATGATCACAACGTCTCGAATAATTACGCGTAGAAATGTTAATAATTTTAATAATTTGTAATTTTATCTTAATATTCACCTGTTTAGCAAATACATTTTTTCAAGTGCCGTGCAGTGTTAACAAAATGCGCCTAATTGAGTACTGATTTCATTTTGGCGATCAGATGGTTATTTGAATGTCTAGCACCACTTGAAATCAGTTCTTTACAAAGGCTAATTCTACTAGAAGAAGTTTGTCACCATCTGGGATTTTTCATGCAACATTATGAATATCATAACTCCGGGAGAAAATGTGAAGAAAGATGATAATTATCTAGTGTACATAATCACATTTTGAACAGTCTGAATTGATTCTTTTGACTTGTACTTAGTTACTCTACTCAGCTACCGACATTTCTTTTTTTTGAATAATATCGATTTTTATAGAAATCATTTCATGTAAGTTTTAATGTTCATTTGAATTATTATGTTTTTATGAGTTTGAATTTGTTTTGCAATTAATTAATTAATTATCTATTGCTTACTTAGGGACAGTTTTATTTTTATTTTTTTCAGAAATAATTAGTTCTACATACGAGCAAAAAGTTGAATGTCCTGTGTTTCAGTTCAGCAATCTTGCTTGGACTTTTTTTTTTTTTAGCGAATTTTACAATTTTACCTTTTGTATTTGTGAACAAAATATACCGCTACTTACAATATTCGAAATCATAATTTTTTAAATATTTGCAGCGTTTGTATACCTACGTCTTTCTTTTTCAAAAGTGAGATATCAGAAGAGCCTTTCGACAAACGGAATTATTTCGTATATCGATAGGAACAACGAATAAGTATTTTCAAATTACATGGCTACAGGTAGATACATTTTGAATACCCAATAAACATCGTGTCTAACGGTAATTTCCAATTTTTGTTGCTCATGGAAAAGCACAGAAGATACTATTCTGCGACACGAATTTAATACATTCTCCATTATAGATTTATATGAATTTGAAAATCAATAATTTTTATCAATACATCAACGAGAGATTTCATTGAAAGTGAAACATTCAAGAATCGAAATGAGCTTTATTTTAACTCACACGAATACATTTTCTAAACAGCGTATTTACAAACAGAAAAAATTTCGAAACGAAAATTAAAAGAGAAAACTACCATACATATCGATGAATACTTTTCTAATTGTATCATAATTCAAGCAGCACTCAAAACTTCTTGTTGCTTTTCCCTTTCTTTTTCCAGACGACGTTGTTTTCTTTGCAAAATCCTACGTTCTCTTTCGTAATCTCGCATTCTATCTTTATGTCTGGAAATAGAAAATTTGAAATGAATAAGAAATGTGCATCTGATATAGAACAATATTTCAAATCAACAGTCAATACATTGGTGGACAGGTCGAAATGAAGGAATTTAAAATTATTGTTCAATCACTTGGTGCAAAAGTTGTACGTGCTACCTACTTGCGTATCGCTACATGAGCAATCCAGATGCTTTGCTTAAAATAAAATACATCTCTCGGGGTGAGAACATTTTTCAAATGCACACTAGATGATAACTCCTTTGCAACAAGTTTTCGAACTGTGTGAAAAGTGAAAAGAAAAGATCTAAAAACAACTTACTCTTCGAACATGCAAGCCTGATATGCGTGCAATTGAGGACTGCAGACCGACACAAATGGCATATGATCGGCTTGGCAAGATTTCCATCGTAGCTGTTTATGCAAACAATAGTCGATATACTCTTCAGATACTTGCATAGATTCAAGCTCCGCCTTTGTCACTTTGAATTCTGAAAAAATAAATATGTCATTTATTGCCGTACTAAAATATTCTTATGGAAGTGATCTTGATATAACTTCAACTTCCCATGAAACCATCACTTCAAAAATGAAGTTACGATAAGTATTGGAGAAGCGTATATTTTATAGAAAAGCAACAATGTTGCAACAAACCTCACCTTTTACTTTTCTAGCTCCTTCAGGAAAGCCAGCTAGAGGATCAAATTTTATCGGAGACTTGTCGTGAGGTGTTGTTTCCGGATGGAGAAGATAATAATTAATGGAATTTCCCATTGTAATCTCACAAAATAAACGTACTTGAATGCTCAAACGTTCACAGTAAATTCCATTTCTATTTTCTTATTTTCCTTATCTTTTTCACCAAGTTCATTCCAATTTTATCACTTGTCTTCATTCTCAAAAACAAAATCAACGTTCCCAGCACAAAAAAACCATTGAAGCCTTTTCTTTGAATACGAAAATAGTACATAATTACCTCCAATAGAGGGTGTTATTAGCTGCAAACGACAAACGTAAACGTAGTTTTTCACTTTTTTTTCAGTTTTCAATGTTTTGAATTTTCATATTTTGATTTTTGATTTGAGTTTTTCATTCATTCATACTAAATTTTTGATTCCATTAAATTTAATATAATATTTGATTTAATTTACCTAATAATTTGCTTTATAGTTTATTGGCTACTGAATTTAATTTGAAATTTTATTTAAATCAAAAACCAAATTTCAAATTTTCTGTCAGTATTTTCTTTTTCTATTATTTCAGAATGCAGTTGTTCACGAAACTGACGAATCACTAATTCACGAGTACATAATTATGTACCTATTGGCTATTTATAGGGACTAGAGAGAGAGAGAGAGCGACGTATTCCCTCAACTCAACTTTCCGAACGCCAGGCATCTTTACATCTTCTCATCTTTTCACTTTATGTACTTGCTAGTTGCTTGTGTACAGAATTTATTCTGCGCCGCAGAAACAGAAATCAAATCACTATCCAGTATCCTATGAAAAATGGTAAAAACATTTTTTTAAAAAATGAAACAGGAGTGGGCACCTGAGCAGAATCGCGTAAAAATGATTCGGATCACGAATCGAGAATGAAAATACACGATTCGAATCGCGTCTCTCCTCCGGAATATATAATCAGGCAAAGTACAGAAAGGTGCAATAATAATGTTCAGACGATCAGAGAAAAACAGAAATAGGACAGAACAAAACTGTCAAAAACTTGCCGTACCTATTAACATTTTTTTTTTAAATGTGAGGAATGCCTATCATCATCTGCTAACCGCCACTCCACTGATGACTGAGTCCACTCTATAACCGTTTGTTCATTTACTACCTACTCTCAAGTCATTATAAACTATAACATTGTGAAGTGATATACTTACTTCACTAAACCAGATCCTTTATTTCAATACAACAGAAAACACAAACTTTTCTCTAATGGTTTGCAGAAAAAAGTAAAAAAAACAAACAAAAACACATTCTTTCACCAAAAATGTAATTTTCATGTTCCATGTGCCTACCGTAAGTACCTATCGAATACCCATATCAAGATGTAAGCATTTGTATTAAATCAATTTCAACTTATATTCATGCAGAGAAATGGAGATGTCAGAGGGTAAACGAAATTCCGGTATTCTACCGACAATATTGAGAACAAAACAAAAAAAGAAAGTAACAAACAATATCTCTAATAAACAGCAATTTACAGTCTGCATATACATTGATTTAAAATATATTCAACATCATTCTGTAAAACGTACAAATCAACATAAAATTCAATCAAATTTGTAGTACATATATGGTAAGGTAGAACGTATTAATAACAATAATATTATTCTTACAATACAAAACAAAATAAAGAAAAAAGCTTAATTATAAATATTATATAAAAAGTACGAATATTTTTGACGCATCCAGCCTATAGAAAATAATAAAAACTAGAATGCTGTAGATAGATATAAAGAGAATCATGGATACCGTAGAGTGAGGCGAAAATTTCCATCAAGGGTAAATATGAATACTACATTTTATCAAGGTAGGTACTAGGTTGGAAAAGAAAAAACTCTGAGAGAGTTTTTTCTTTTCCAATTATTGGACTCCTTAGTTTTGGTTCATTCTTTACCTAGGTACTATAGGTGTAGACGTACGAGTATTCTCTACCCTCTGGTTTCAGACTACCTACCTTTTTTTGTGGAGGGGGGATGGAAAATTACAGTAGTTGGGAATCAAAAAATGACTTAATAAGCTTCTATGTACCTATTTGTTTTTTTAATCGACTAAATCTGAAAGAAGAAAAGTTAAGGTTGTTTTTGTTTTGAAGTACATAAGTAGAATGGTAAATAAACAGAGAAACGAAACACGGTTATTCTTGAAACAATTTTGTGATTTTGCAAATCTAAAGATAAAGACTCAAAAATCCGGCTCTTAATGCAAAAAAAGGATCAGAAAAAAGGAATTATCACCTCACATTATGGTGTCCGTATTACTCTTTTTTTCTTCATTTTTTTCAAATTTGAAAGTATACAAGTCTAAAATTTTGATTACAAAAAAATGAAATAAAAAAGGAAGGAAGAAAGGAAAAAAATGATAGATTGTATTCAGATAAATTGCTGCTTTCTATTTGTGGTACCTATACATGTATACAGCAATCTATTCAATGAATGAGGAAATATGAAGATTACTTCAACAAATATTCATGCTTAAAAAAAAAAAATACAGTTAATGTAAATACCTACATAATAAATCGGAATTTAAAGACACAAATCTTACAGGCAAGTTTATCTATAAGCGATACTTCAGATATAGGTACCTATTAAATGGATACCTGTACACGTAAACAAAAATATGCAATAAAAAAATGATTTTCAAATGGTCACCCATAATGAAATTCTTTTTCCAAAAAAAATGATATAAGTAGATACTAAAAATAACATTTTATTATGATGAAGCTCAATAAAATAAGCAAATAATTTGTTAAATTAAACCGACATCATTCAAATTTAGGAACAGAAACAGGTGAGTGCTGAAAAGAAATTTCAAAACTGATAAAGCACCACCAAATCGAATAAATAATCCGTGCTGAAAAAAAAGGATAAAACTTCTTATTTTTCATTTTTTAAAAAAATTGATTTACAGCAAAAATTTACAGCTACCTATTGTATACTTTGTATAGGTACTTGACAAATGCCAAAATCGTGGTTTTCATTTTGAAAAAATGAAATCGTTGGTTCATTTAATAAAATTAGCGCTATCTATCATAATGGTAACTGTGAACCATTGAAGTATTGAAGTATGATTCCTAATTTTCAAAATAATGTATGCTACATGGGTAGGTCTATCAATCTTCTGATCAAAAATTTTTCGTAAAAGCTCGGCCTTACGAAAAATCGATATATTTATTCATTAAGGTTCATAGGAAAACAAAAAAAAACAACCACGATACAAAATATATGACAGGTAAGTAAACACTCGCAGTATCGTATAAAAAAAGAAAAGAAAATCGCTAGACCGTTAACAACAAATAGCATTATTCTATGCGAAAAATTTCAAATTCTAAGTAAGTTTAAATATATCCTCTTTTCAGCGCCGCAGGTCTCAAAACAAGTCTGAAAAATTTATTTTCTCATTGCAAATAATGAAAGTAAAAAATGAAAATGGGGGATTGAAATGGAAGATTAAGAATATGAAATGTAAACAAGTAAATAAGTAAGTAAACAGACGTGAGACGTAAGAATGCACTTTGAATTAATTATACATTCATTGAAGTGAAACGTTTTAAAATTTGGTCATTTGAGTAGCATAAGTGGTAATCTTGTAGATTCGCGAAGAGAGATTTGGATTCCAGAATATGATTTTTGTGGTTTCATAAAATTTTAGGTACCTATTGCTATTTCTCCGTGTCATTGCCTTTTGTTAAACTTAAGTAGGTACATATATGTGAGGTAAGCAGAAGTACCTAATTGTGTTTTAAATGTTTCGAATACTTACTTACACTGTAAATACATAAAAATACGTAAGTTCACTTGAGCAAATTGAATAAGACTAAAATTCATTAACGAAAATCATTACTTGATTAAATACTTTTACATTCCATTAAACATCGAATTCATAATTATGTGAAATGGTGAATTATTAAGCAATTTTCTCCATTTATAGTGTTTCACGATGTGACACCGCTTTTGGTGCTCACTTGAACACTTTGTAAGATATTATCGTTAAAATTCATAAATGTTACAAAAATACAATCTAGAAAAAAGAAAAAAAAATATAGCATCTACCTGATATGACTATTCACACATTATAAAATATTTCAAAAACTGAATCATTCAATTTTTTACATCGACAGATCTCAAAATAGATTAAACGCCGGGTAGGTATGGAATTTCAAACTCGTTATTTTATAAACGAAAAAAAGGCATCTTCACAATGGATAATAACATTAAACCAGGTGTGTGACCGAAATGCGTCAAAAACAGAAATGGAAATGGTATCATTATATAGGTATACGTTCCCTGAGCTTTTAACGCCTTACTTTTTTCAAATATTCCATATCAAGTAAAATGGTAGCCTTTAAAATATTATAAAGAAAAATAATAATAATTCCCAGTTATAATAATTTTTGTATAGTATATCCGCAGCTTGGCTCTTCATGTTAATTATTAATATAAATCTCGCAAAAAATCACAAAATACGCGTAATTAAAATAATATTTAGTATAATAATAGTAATAATAAAAAACTTAGTTTAATGCTCACAACAAAATGCAAGAAAAAAAATTGAATAAATTTTGTAAAAGTTTCTATCACTCGCATTTACCGCAGGTATTTAACATACAAAACATTTAAGAATCTTATAGACATATATTTTTTACATAAACACAATTCTTCTTATCGTGAAATCAAATCTGAAAATTGGTAACACATCGATAATAATTCAACCGTTTTCCCCAGTCAACAAACGATTACGCACCACTTCTTTTTAAAGTGAAAAAACAAAAACCAAAAAAAAACAAACAATAAAACAACGATAAAAACAATTTAAAAAAGCCTCGTGTAAGATGTAGGTAAGTAGATGATCTAAAACCAAAAATGTCAACAACAGATTTTCTTGAGAGAGGAAAAAGAAAAATTATAGAATAACGAAAAAGAGCAGAATAGTTAATGCGTACATGGAGTATAAGTAACACCAAACACATGATAAATCGTAATAAAACTATGTAAAATTAATGCAAAATGAAAATTACAAAAATAAAAACTGATTAAACGACGTTATAAATTTTGTTAATAACTTAATATTTTTTGGTGTTTACAACACTTTTTTTTTCAATAGTTATTCATGTTTTCGTGTGTGTGTGTGAGGATTTTGGATTTTTTTTTTCAAGTAAAACTATACACGGTTAGGTATAAATACGTTAGAAAATATATATATTTGTTACATAACTGAGCATTTTTCTCTGATTTTTCTGGTACGCTGCGATTTTTCTAGTTGCAGCGAAATGTTACGATTTTTTTCCAAGTTGAGTAAGTCTTGGAAGAGCTCTTTTACGTTATAATTAGTTTTGGCGGAGGTTTCCATAAAATGACACCCCCACTGAGCCGCCTCCGCTTCGCCTTCAGCTTGAGAAATTTCACGATTTTCACTCTCGTCGCATTTATTACCTACTAACATAATTGGTATGTGAGGTAGCTCATTTGCTCCTTTAACTTCTCTAATTACCTGAAAAAAAATGTAAATTGGTCAAATTATATAAAATTTGAAATTACCGAAGATCATTTTAAACCATATGAGGAGCTGAGAATCAAAACTCACATTTGCCAAAAAAAAAAAATACCGTTTTATGGCAGATTTGGATATACCGTTTTACACTCTATAATGTGACATATTCGGTTTTTTTGGATCAAAGTCATTTTGGTGTGAAATTCACCTTCAAAACCAAGGGTTAGAATCAAAACTTAGTTTTGTTTGCAAAATTCCATAGGGAAAAGTTTGATAACAAGCCGAATTTTGATACACGGGGGTTTTTTGATACGCTGAACACGAATTTGGGATGTCCAGGTGAATCCGGTGTACGCTTCCCCCTTTTTTGTGGACCTTAAGCCCCCAAATTTGTTTTTTTGCGTTTAAGTCCGAAAATATGCAATTTTATGCAAGATTTATGTTTTTTGGGTCGCAGAATACGAATTTGACAATATTTTTTTTGTAGGGGTGGGGGATGAGGGGGTTAGGGGGGCGAGAAATTCAAAATTTGACTATAATGATGTGTGATATGTCGAAATGTATGTTTTTGAGGGTGTAGATCACGAATTTGACAATATTTTTTTCGTAGGGGTGAATTGTGGGGGATGAAGGGGGTGAAAACGGTGAACAATTCAAAATTCTCCATCCCCCACCCTTCACCTTTTCTACACCTTCAAAAACATACATTTCGACATATCACACATTATTATGGTCAAATTTTGAATTTGTCACCGTTTTCACCCCCTTCATCCCCCACAATTCACCCCTACAAAAAAAATATTGTCAAATTCGTGATCTACAACCACAAAAACATACATTTCGACATGTCACACATCATTATAGTCAAATTTTGAATTTTTAACCATTTTCACCCCTCAGCCCCCACCATTGACCCCTACGAAAAAAATATTGTCAAATTCGTGATCTACACCCTCAAAAACATACATTTCGACATATCACACATCATTATAGTCAAATTTTGAATTTCTCGCCCCCCTAACCCCCTCATCCCCCACCCCTACAAAAAAAATATTGTTAAATTCGTATTCTGCGACCCAAAAAACATAAATCTTGCATAAAATTGCATATTTTCGGACTTGAACGCAAAAAACAAATTTGGGGGCTTGAGGTCCACAAAAAAGGGGGAAGCGTACACCGGATTCACCTGGACACCCCAAATTCGTGTTCAGCGTATCAAAAAACCCCCGTGTACCAAAATTCAGCTTGTTATCAAACTTTTCCCTATCGTCGTAATTAAAACAGTGAAAAAAAATTTGATTGCAAATCTTGGAGTCAAAACTCACATTTGCCATTCTTTGTCTGGATATTAAAGCAGAAGGGAGCTAGATGAAAATCAGTCAACACAGGGAATCGTGTTCTAGTAGCGCTATCTAATGATTCATTTTGGTATTATAAGTTTTTTCAACTGGCAACACTACTAACTCAGTTTTTCGCGTTTTTCTCAAAATCGTTTATGGTGGCAAATGTGAGTTTTGATTCTCAGCTCCTCATATGTATAATAAAGGAAATAATGTATAAACAGGTGTTTTGTAACTGATTTTGAATAATGCCAAGTGTTCTCAGAAATTTCAAACGAAGAGTTACACGACATTTTTCAATTTGATGGTGCATCCTACTTATCAACATGTCACTTTACTTTTGAAATTATTCTCTTCGAGTACCTATCTTAAGAATATTCGCTCTAAATCTGACCAATTCTGTGATACACTGAAGTCTTCAGAGGTTAACTTTTTCCTAAGAAATTACAAATAGGAGAAAGTTGCAAGTTTCCCAACCAACTTGAGATCAGTGCAGAAAATAGATCATGAAAAGAAACGCACAAAGAATTGAATAGAATAGAAACACTCACTTTACTTTTGGTTTTGTTTCAAGATTTAATTATTGGAAAATCCCGAATCTGTCTTAGGTACTGTAGGTATTTACGGCGAACTGGTTATGCAAATATATTAACACTCTTAACGCATCTTACGAAGAACTTGGAATTTATCATTCGCAGGGGTAGATACGTATGCTTGGATTTTTAAGAAGTTGATTTATTTTGGCATGTACCTATTTTACAATCGAATTGAATTAATTTCCTCTCCTCTCAACACGTTTTTCTCTCTCCCCTTCGAGATTTTTTGACGAGTTCTTCGCTCTGTAGTTTGAGTTGCTGAGTTACATTGCGAATTACTTACTCAACATCTGTTACAGAACACCTGACATTCTTAATCTTAATAAACCATCCTTGAAAATTTAGCCACCATTTTTATACATTTAGTTCAAAGTTTGAGAAATTAAATCTACGCGATGGTCAATATAAAAAACTTATAGTTGAAAATTGGATGCAAAATGATAATATTATGTACATTATGTTTTTTGAATTAGGTACTAATATACTCTAATTTACAATGAATATTCTTGAAGATGAGTAGAATTACAGCTAATCTGTGCTTAGCTACCCAATTTTTGTTTATTTTTTTTCTCGACTTTTCTTTCAACTTTCATGAGGTGATTATTTCACTTATAAGAAATCAACTCACCTCCCAAATAGGACGTAATTCTTCTAAAGACTGTCTTGAAGTTATTGAATATACTAATATAAATGCATGTCCTTTAGATATTGACAATCTTTGCATTGCTGGAAACTGATGTGAACCAGTAGTGTCCGTAATTTCCAAATTGCAGATATTTTTGTTACTATTTATCACCTGAAACATAATAAAAGTTAGAATTTTTATACTTTGCTTTTTTCTCATCATTCGTTCGAGTAAGTACATAAAATACGTATAAACACAAGGCCTTTCATTTGTAACATAGACAAAACTATTCAAACATCTAAAGACAAACTATGTACAGGGTGCCCAGAAATATGGAGCACCCCAAAAAAAAGTTTTCTACTAAAATACTTTGGTTGGTCACAGTGAATGATAATAATGATAGCACATGATTGGTTGTTGGACTGGAGAGATAACATTCCACCAATCATATGCATCTATTTCACGTTGCCAACCTATATATTTTTAATGAAAAACTTTCTTTGGGGTGCTCGATATTTCTGGGCACCCTGTATAGGTGAGTGCAAAATTTCAAGTACCTACCTATAGGTATTTCAAGAGTAGGGGACGCAATAATAAACTTGATTATTATCTCTATTTCCATTTTACCAACATCCTATTTTACTGATCAAATTTAGAAACTATTCCCCCCATCCCCCGAAAAAATCCAATAATTTCAACTGAAATATTTTTTGAATAGGTAGTTACAATAGTTAGGTACTTACACAAGAGCTCAACAAATATAAAAACAACAACCAATCAACTTCACAGCAAACAACGTATTTCATTTCGATATTTTAATGAAATTTTTCGCCTAAATAATAACTCCAGCCGAGGGTTCATTTTAATTATTAACGAAGATTAAGTATCCATCGTGCAAAATTTATTAATGCATAAATTAGTCCGACAAGATTAAACCTATCTAATGATATAATTCATAACGACAGATACTTATCGGTTTTGTTCGACTGTTGTGTTATCAACGAAAGTCAATATTATTTGAAGTGCGCCAATATCGCAAAAAATTAAAACGACGAAGCGTAAAAAGTATTATTAACGATTATTTTTTGATTAATATTTAATTATTAAAATTTTGATCGAGTTTTGTAACGGACACATTTGTCTATCTCATGTATATAGGTAGAGTATATGAATTTTTTTAAATAATTAGCCCTGGCTCAAGCATACTAACATAATGCCGGAGAGCATGTCAGCCACTAAAAAAGATGGGGGATAATTTAGATCAATTTATATGTAGGTACTTAATATAAATTCTTTAAAGTGTAGTTACTCGTATGTACTTGTTGCAGTAATTCGTCTCAGCCACTTAAATACCCTTGCTTCCATACTTTTTGCTATTTATACGCATGGCACATTGTATATGAATTAAAGTAAGTACCATATTATTACTGGGTAAAATATTGAGATAGGTATATCTGTGCAAGCAATAAAATTTAAATAAAACAGACCAAACAGTAAAAATTTCTCAAAAACTTTGAAACTTACATCGCTATAGGTACTCGACTGTCTAACTTTTCCCAATAAAATGTATCTATTTGAAATGTGAGTCGACATTTTCAAATAAAGTTGGTAGGTATAGAAAATATGGGTACTTTTTTCAAGAGGTTGAAAGTAAATAGTAAATAATCGAATTTTAATGAAATGATGGCGTTTTTTCGCGCAACGTTAAATTTAATATTATACTCTTGGTGTGCTCAAGAGTTGAGCGTGATACTACAAAAAAAAAAATTAAATGAAAAATTGCGAACACAAAAAGATCTGGTTGATAAAAATATTGGAAAATTCAACTTACAATAAGATGAATATCTACGTATACTTGATATATACCTACCTAATAACGAGACAAGTCTGCCAGAAAACATTGATCATTTTTTTCAAGATGATAAATTTTTTTATACTTTTTTTTTTGTTTTAATGTAGGTAAGTATAATTTTGAAATAAGTGTTATTTGAAAACGCAAATCTAAGATATTTGTCGGATTTCATCAAGTTTACAGAGAGGATTGCATGAATAGGTATACATGTTTGGGTTTGTTTGAGCAACATGTACTACTTCCCATAGGTTACAACATTTCAACACCATAGATATTCATTCACAACTCAAAGGATACTTCAAGTTGAAAATTATAATATGTTTTTGTGATACCTAGTTAAATCGTATTCAATATTCATTCAATTTTTATAATTTAGAATTATTATAGGTACTTATAAGTAATTCAATTCAACGTACGAATTTTTTGTGTTTGCTTAAAAGTAAAATAAACGTAAAAAAAATAACTTTCAAAATGGTTGGAATTTTTGAGCCTTTGCCTTTAAGAGTCGAAATATTTCCAATATAATAGCTCGAGCGTGGTTTTTTCAACGTTTTGAAATATCGTACAGTGTCTAATGGTATGGAATAATCATTTATCAAGTATACAACTCGTAAATTGGATGGAAACTATAATTTAATTAAATATACTTCTTCGCTAGGTACTGAAGTTTCGACTGGAAATTTATTCTCGCAAACTTTATATTTTTGAGCGATTCCCACGCAGCAAAATTTTGCATCATGCTCACTTATACTACAACGTATACAATGTGTAAACAAAACGAAGAAATCAAAAGTTCACGTAACGAAAGAAACATGATTAATAGGTAGGTAAATGCAAGTATATCCTTTAATTTCTGAACTCGACGAGTAAACACTGTGAATAATTATATTTTCTCGGTTTTTCGTATCCAAAAATATATTCTTTAAGCCAGTTACATAATTTTATAAACGGTTCGAGCACCTATATGAAAAGGATTGATCCAGGAACTCAAAGTATACTAAATGATATGATGGTTAGCGTTCCAGAGAGTCACGCCCTCTCATTTGCAGATAGATGACTCAGAAAAGAGCGGGATTTTAGTCGGAAAATGCTCGATAAATTCTCTCAAGAAAATAATTCCAATTATACAATATCCTAACCTGATACTAGCGAGCAACTGTAAGTATAAGAGAACATCCTTACCTACTCTAAGTATACCTACTAAATAAATTTGACAGATATCCTACAAAAATCTCATTCTATTCGAAAAATGTTTCATGCATTTCTTTTCTAGTTCATTCATTCATTCATTCATTCATTTCCATTACTTAATTCTAACCTTTTCGATGTTGAAAAATAAATGAAATGAATTGAAAAAATACGAAAATAAACCAGATTTTAATGCGGTCGATAATCGCAATTGTGTGTTTTTTTAAATTTTTACTGCTGAGTGTATATTTTTGGTACCGTAAATATGATAGGTAAATAACTACGAGTAAATAGTATCATCTCAGCACAATTATTAATTTCTCTTTAATTGCCCCAGCTTGTATATTTATTCGTATCCAAAACTTCAACCATCAAGCAAAGAAATTACATTTTCGACACCTAACAAGAATTGTATTTGTTTAATTATACTCGTAGGTACCTACTTGAAAATTCATCAACTCAAGTATCTATTCACCATAACCTTTTTTTTTTTTTTTTGGTAACACTTCGTTTATTATAATCTAAGTCTAACTATACTTACTTTTGCTTGTTTACTCGATTCACTTCAAAGATTTATATCTTGAAAAACAGTTGTCAAAAAAATAATTTCAAAATTGATACCGAAAAATCTTCTGACGTTGATTGTAAAATTCATGTTTATGTTACTTTTTTAGGATACCATAGAAACGAACTTTTCCTTTTGTTATTTTATTAAAGGTAAGTTGAAAGATAAGGTGTGCGTATGCATTATTATATTTTCATTTTTTCAGAATTTATGATGGACAATTATTTTACTCTAATAATAACTATAGAAAAAAAATTCTCGAAAAAATATTCAAGTTGATAGGTACTATACCTTACCTATTATACAATAAAAGCTTTAGAAAATTTAGTGGATATGGATAGGTAGGTACCAAAGTTGAAAATTTATGTGCTGTTTTTATATTGTGAGAATCATACTTCATACGCAGTAAGTATTGTACAAATCTTGTGTGTTTTTTTTTTTTTTTTTTTTTTTTAAAGACACAAACTTTGGTATTTTTTTGTTCAAAACCTTTTTTTTTCGTCTCAAAATATGCTTATTAAAAATTGTGCGTTCAAAAATACGTTTAAAACGAATTCTAATCTAATTACCGTTCAAATATAGATTAGAGGTGCCTATTTTATGTTGAAAAACGCTATTTTTTTTATTGCAAACTTAATTTTATTTTTGATGGGAGAGGATGAAATGAAAGATCATTTGTGATATATACATTGCTTCATAATCAAAATCAAAAAAAGTTTTTCAACAATTTTATCAAAATCAAAACAAAAAAACGATAAAAACCTCCCAAAAAAAGTTTCGAAGAGAACTATATTTTTTGACAAAAAAAACGAACGCTTAAAAACAAGTTTTAAACAAAAAGAAAAAAAATGTTTAAAATACAATGCACACTTGCGCAATCATAATTCAACGTTTTAAAACTTCTTTTTTTTTTTTTTTTTTTTTTTTTGTAAAACTCTAGTCACGAGTAGCGAATTTTCCTCCTCTCTCCCTCAACATGTATTAATAAAAACTCAAGCTCAAGCATCACAAAAAAGCTAGATTCAATTAAAATTCCTCAAGATTAGGTACCTATTCGTTTGCGTAGAGGGTTAAAATAATAATACGAACAAGTCAACTCACAACAGTATAACAGTAGGAGCTTTCTTTGATATGAAATTCTATAAAAATTGCGTACACGTGTAAATTAAAAACCATTCAAATTCAAATTACCTGTCTATATGTGTCTTCAATGGTCGGTATGTAGGATTCTCTGAATGTTCCTTTGACAAATCGTAAAACCAACGAACTTTTACCCACACCGCCCGCTCCAAACACCACCACTCTGTAGTCATTGCTTTGTTCAGGCATTCTACGGTAAAAACTGAAACAATAAAATATCAGATACCTATAATAATCTTCAATAATGTTCCCAACTTAAATGATTAAAAAATTAAAATTAATTTATCATGTGTTTGTAATTATTTTTAAAAAATACACAACATAAGCGCAAGTAATGTGAAAAAGATTTTATAGCTTCTTGAAGGGTTGGCTAAGCTCTCTGTAAGGAGCTAATATTTATTTCTGTTACCAATTTCTGTTTCTTATAAGACTAAAAAATTATTTATTCATCTCATTATAATTGTAAATTAAACGGAATTATAAAATTAGTTTCGTGCAAAAGAGTTTCTCTTAACATCTATTAAATTGCATTTTTCTCTTAATACATTTTTAGCCAAAAATCGAAATCGACATGATCGTTATTTTTACATCTCTTATAATTATTTCGCATTTCAAATTCATGTCGTGATTTTACAGTTACACTCTTTAAGAATTTTCTCAATAATATTTTGAGCTAAGTAATTTTAAATCTGTCACGAAAAAAATTCAGCATTTAGTTATAAACACTTTTATTTTCAAGCACGAGTATAATAATTATGAGTAATAATGTAGGTAGCTTGAATATTGAGCTCGTAAAATAAAGTAGCCTAAATCAAAATTCGGCAACAATTTTTTTTCGCCAATCAAGGTTTTTTTGACATTATGCGACACGTGGACCAAAGATCAAAAGATATAGAAGATACTGTAAATTTTATTTTAAAATACCCGCTGAAAAAAAAAAAATTGTCAGAGAGTATGAATAATAATTTTATTTTCAATTTTTTATTTCATACTTGTATACCCATCAAAATGAGAAGAAAAAATTAATTAAGGTAGATTACATTTAGAAAAATATACCATTGATAACATCAAAAGGATACTCGCTCGTTTATGTTTATTCTTCATGTGACTGCTCAAAAGTACATAAATATAGGCAGTCGAACAGAAATAATAATTATTTTGCAAAACTAATACTCTCGAGCAAATAATATACCCACAGTCGTTCGAATGATAGGTAGGCAGAGGTATACCGTATACCCACCTTCATCATTTTGATAAGTATTTCGAAGGTATGTAAGTTATCAAGTTCTCGAGTAAATAAAATGAGAAAAAAATCCACGAAAAGAGCCAATGTAATTTTCGCTTCGTAGTTCGTTCTTCATTTAACGAAAACTCGAAAGCAAGTAGGTACCTAAGTGTACCTTTCGTCGGTTAGAAAAACGCAAAAAATGACGTCCTCCTACGCTTTTTCCCCCAAATATCGCTCTTTTTGTTTATTTTTGCGAACAGAATTTCTCTGACGTTGCTTTTATTTCCGAAGCTTCTATCGCAAAATTTTTCAAACTATAAAAGTAGAACAAACTGGTAGCGTGTACGATTCTCTGTTGTTCTACTTGTGTACGCAGAATCTTTTTTTTTTTTTTTTAAATCTGTCACTCGATTCATTGCACAATAATTATTTGAAATGTTCGATTTTTCCTGCGCAAAAAAAAAATGGAAAAAACAGTCTACAGCCTAGTATGTTTTGTTTAACCTAAAAAAATAAGCAATAGGGTTCGTGATACTTGTAAAATAGGTACAGGTACATACGTAAAATCTAAGTGGGTACAAGAAGACTAAAAGTATGTACCTACCTATACATATGTACTAGTATGCTATGCTATAAAGTTATGATTATTATCTTTTATCGATTTAAAGTCCCAATACACATGTGAATAATAAGATTTTGTCTCAAGAAAAATGGAATGCGGGAATGGTCCTGCAATTGCATGCATATTATTATAATGATTAGATGTTTTTAGTGAGTTATTTCAAAAAAATAAAAATAAATAAATTTAAGTGCCTTACAAATGACGATGTCATAAAATGATGTTTTATTAAAATGTCAGTAGAGACGAAGCGTGTGTGTAAGCCAGTAAGCCGGGCTTACACGAGAAAAAGAAAAAAAATAAAAAATAAAATATTATTTCAGTAGGTACAGATTGTTCAGAAAATTAATTAAAATCGCGAAATGAAAGAATCAAAGTTATCTAAAATGTGGTGTTGGGGTAGGCAACTTGTTCTGCTGGAAACGGCTGGAAGCCCTATTCATTCGGCTTCAACTGGCTGGTTGAGTCGTTCTGACGCATGCGCATAATATAGTCGTAATTATTAGTGAAGGGTGAAGGGAAAGAGTTGTCGTTAAGCGCGTTGGTGAAGCCGTCTTCAAGACTCCCTTTTTTCGCATTTTTAACCATTGTTGATTTACTCAAATTATTTTGTACCAAAAGCGTTTGGGTAAAACTTTTTTCCCAGGTTGTTTAAAATTTTTTTTCAACACCAGCAATTTTTTTTTAATATTTCGTTTTTTCTAGCTTTTTCAAGAGAAAAAAAAACGTAATTAATCTGTCAAAATTGAATGAATTATATATTTTCTTTGTATTCTTCAAGATGAATTTTGAACATTTTATTGTTCCTAGTCTTAATTTTCAACTTTGAAGGCCTGATTCAGCTTAATTTTAAATCAAAATTCAATGCAAAAACAGGCTGTGAAATCAAAAAGTTTTTTTGCAACACTGTTTTTAATTTGCAAATGTTGTTTGGTTTGGTTTATAATTGTTATAAATCAAACTATTATGGGTACCTATCATATTTTTATGGGTCATTTTTTTCAAATAAAATAATTGATACTTTCAATTTTGATACTTCTGCAGCTTTATAGCTTACCTACATGCCAACTTTTTCACACTTCGCCACTGATACTATATCAGGCAACTCGAGCATTACAACGATTATTTTTTAAAGAAAATACGATGATGAATTTTTTATTGAATAAACACATATGAAACGTTGAATCTAATTCGGAATTTTTTGTAAGAGTGATAAATCCAACTGGCAGAACTGATTCCGGACAGTAAGGGGAAAAAACAAGTGAAGTTACCCCACCAGAAAAATTTCCCGGTAGAAGGGTAGATATTTTAATTCTTGTGAATTCCTATACAAATTAGTTCTATTGAAATTTGATCCAATTGAAGCAAACGATTGAAATCTTTTTAACATCCAATTTTTGGGCTTTCAATATCCGTGATAGATTCGAGAATTTCTAATATAAAAATGAACGAACTCTGATTAACTGCTTTGATAACTCGTTCAAGATCGATTCTTACACGATTTTCCAAGCTCAACATTCTCTTCAAATGAGTTTGAAAAAAAAATCAAAATTTTCATTCGTGTTTGTACAATAGATGAAGCTGAATTTCATGCATGAAGTCTTTTATAATTGCAAGTGAAATTTTTCTATGTATAGTAAGTAGAAAATCCTCAAATCTGCAGAAGGTTTAAGAGCTGCTCAAAGCTGCCACCAATCTATTTGAAAAGTAAAAAGTAAGATGAATTTCATTTTACTTTTCATATCATTAATATCAAATAAAATTGTGGAAAATATTTTTACTAAACTGTTAAATTTTTATCAAAATTTTAAAAACGATTTTTTTTTGCCATTTGAGACGTCTTTCCCATAAAGTGTTTTAATATCGTTTCACAAACTTTTTTCTGCAATCTCCCACCTGGAATGAAACAAATTTGAAAACTGCAATTTCAAGAATTTGAAGACAATTATCGCCGCAATTTTTATCAAATGGAAAATTGTTTATGCACCAACCATTACGTGCTATGTATTTCCTGGAATAAACATGTACGTAGCGAGGTACGTTACTCTTATACCTCAGTGATAATATCTATCACAAAGTAGGTATACCTAGGCTATATTTATAATCATTCAAACAAGTGGGAATAAAGAAATGCGGGTAATTGAATAGGTAACAGTAGCATTTCATTTTTATAGTGTATGTATCTAATATGTAGGTAGGTAAGTATATATTTCCAAGTCTAGACGAAAACGTAACCAATAGATGAATAATTCTTACAGCCGAGTTCAAATTATTTACTGGAAAAAAATATGAAAATAGATACATATTTCCAGGTCTTTTTTTCATGATATATCATTTATGCATTACAAGATAGACAATTTATCCAATAGATAGGTAAGTATTTTTTTTATAATTTATTTTTTGGGTGTTTTTAATTACTAGATTATTACATCCTTCGCAAGGAGGTTTATATGGAATTCGCTAAGTTAGGTATGTTTTTTGATTAAGGTGATGAATTTTTCTATTTCGGAGGGGTTGTCAGGAATGAAGGGAGGGCCTTCGTCTATTTGTAGAGTGGAGCAGATGGGGCAATACATAGAATAATAAGTGTTGAACAGAGAGGGGTCCAGATGAGCAAAATTGGTATGAGGGCTTTGGTACTATTTGGTAAAGGTATAGTTATGAGTAGGTAATTTTGGTGTGTCCAATTCTCAGTCGTGTGAGTATGACTTCTACAAGTCTGTTTAAGTGGGAGAGGTTTTTCCAAGGATGGACAGATTTTCTATGTTGAAAGAGCATGTTTGATGTTTGAAGGGACCAAAAGTTTTGCCATTTCTCAAAGTGTGCTTTGGGGTGAAGATAGATTTGAAGTCGTCAGCTGAGATAAATGTGAGAGGGGAAAGAGTAAGTGGCGGATTTTGCATTTATATATCTACAATTTCATTTCCTGTGATTCCAACGTGGCTGGGTACATACGTATATAAACAGCTGTATGGAGTAGTTTAAATTTTGTAACTCAAATAGAGTTTTATGAATATTTAATCCTCAGAGAATTATTTTTTTCTCTTGAAACAGGTTCGAAAAAAGTTTTAGCCAACATATTAGGTAAATGTATTATGGAAATCGCAGTAAAAATAGGTAGATACTCTTGTTTCTTATTTTCAAATTAATAACACAATGCTCAGAGTGTTCTTGTAGGTACACCTAACCGTTCTAGATTAAATCTAGATAATGTAAATAACCACACAGAATGCATGCATACCAAAATCTTGTACTATTAAGTATGCTTCATGAATAGAATTCTGATGACAAAAATAATAATAATGAAACAAAATTACGCGATCAATTAAGAAAAAATTATACAGAAAGAGGTGTTTTCTAATCCTTGATTAGGTAGGAATCTACATAAAAGTTCGTTTTACCTCATATAGTTTCAAGGATCATTTTCCAGTAAAAAAAAAAAGTTGAAGCTGACCACCTCGCCTCTCTCACTTTTCAGTACCTATCTATTTAAAAACGCAAGAACCCATTTTATCTCACAGGAAGTGACCTTGGTCAGCGCAAGTGCATGAGTGAGAAACGCACTGATCCACTGAAAATCGAAATTTTTCAGTTAAAAAATCCCATTTAAGTTGTGATTGATGAATGAATTTTTTTGTTGTTCTTATCTTGATTAAAATCACAAATTAAGTATACCAAAATTTCTTGCAGTTCTCAATTGGGACTTGGGAGAACCCAAATGAATTAAGGAGGAGGAGGAGAACCGGAGGAGGATGATGAGAAGAAGGAGAAAATGAAAATAAATGGGAAAGTTTTATCGCCTTTTCAAAGTTTTGGACGGTTTGCAAATTTTTAAAATAGCATTTTTTCCCTTTGAGCTGACGATCAGTTTTCTGAAAAATTTTACTAGATGAAAATTTATCTTGATGCAAAAATTATTGCTTAAAAATTTATTTGTTTGTTTTTTCTTCTCAAAAGGAGATTTTCTCAGCTTCATGTTTGCACATATAGACCAATAGGTATTTATTGGTGTCACGAAAAGAACTGGACAAATTTTTCAAAAATTTTAAAATAAACGTAATTTTATCATAAAATTTATAATCTTCTTATTCCTCCAATATTCCTGTAATAACATTATGCTTCCTGGCGCAAAACTCACTCGTCTTTAAAGAACTTTTACAATATACCTACGTATATACATAATGTAGGTAATCTGAATCATATTCATTTCATTTTTAAACACTTGGCTTTTCTTGAAAATTCTCTATTTTACAGCTTTCTACGAATTTCTGAGGTTTTTTATTACGAAATGGTCTAGAGGTCGAAAGTGTTGCTGATAGTTAGTTATTTGTAAGTATAGAAAAGTTTAAAAAAAAAAACTTTTTAGACAAGTAATTTAAAATTCAGACGTAATGTTTTTTCAGAACAATAACACCATACACTTATATATTTGATAAAGGCATTTAGGTAGGTACTCAGACTCACCACTTGATGCCATACTTGAAGAAAAATAAATAAATAAAAATACGTACGAATAAATACCTAAGTATGTAGGTAGGTACAGGTATCGAAGAAGTGGTACGGTAAAATGATGAATGATAAGAATGTGAAATTACTTTTCGGAAAACGCGTGGGAATAAAATAAAAAAAATGAACATGATTTTACAATTTTCCAGATGTATTAGAAATAAAGGAGTTGAAGACTTAAATCCGTGACCTATTTGCGTATGTGATGCGCATACGCTAACGTTCATCATAAGAATAATACATACTTTACTTATAGAGAATGTTTACTATACAGAAGATGAACTACAAAACCAACCCTTCAAAACTGATAATCTCAAGTTTAAAAATTGAATAATGCCTGATACGAAAAAAAGTGGATACTATGGTACTCGTAACTACGCGTGTTATAAAAAGTGAAAACGTTATCCTCCATCAATTTAATTACTTTAATGCGGCGAATGATTCAATTAAGGCAGGAAATTTTCATTTCGTTTACACTATGTAAGTATATAGAGGTAAAATGGTAGGTATACATATAATAGGTACGTAGAGATACACCCGACGTAGATACCGCTAAAAATACAGTAAACAATTGTAGGTAAGGTACCTACCTACTACATAGCGAGGAAATGAGATTATATTAAAAATGTTGAAAGCGTAATTTTTTTTACATAAGTAATCTCTAGCTCTTTCTCTCTCTTTCTCTTTTTTCAAAAAGAAAACAATAATGATGCTAGTCAGTAAATTAGCTAGGTACCACACCGCTTAAGTGGCAGGTTTTGGTAATGTTGATGAAGGTTTAATTAAAAACAGATAAACTTTTTAAACCCAATTTTATTCTGCGGCTCATTTTTTTCCTCTCTTCGAATGATATCTTAAGCTTTTAATATACGTCATTTACTTTTTCATACCGATGGTTGATGTTTTATTCGTGAATCGGTATATAGGTACGTGTACCTATTCTTTCTTTTTTTCCTTAATATTACCTACCTATAAACCCTGTTTGAGAATTTATAAATCGTAATTTCCCAGAGCTTTTTTCTCTGCTTCTTTACGTAAGTGTACGTAATTTATATAAAAGGCAATCTAGAATTTTGTGCTATAGGTACCTACGTACTATGCAAGTGTAAGTACTACAACATCTACTTTATAATAGAAGTGTACAATCGATTTGATAAAAAATATTTTCTCTTTGCAATAATGTTAGCTAGGTATTGGGTTTTTTCACATACCTATAGAAAAACCGCAATAAAATGATATCATAGCAATTTCATCGATTTAAAATTTGATGGCAGTTTCGAGATAAAAATCTTTTCCAACGGATAGGTAATGGTTTTTTCATTCTTTCCATTTACTATATATATACCTACTCGCATACGAGAAGTTTTGGTATGGTAGCCAAAAAATTTTCAAATTGTCTTTTTGCTCGGATTCACTCGTATGTCGTCTCGTGTTACTTTTCAGCTGCTTAAAAATACATCCCTGTTTGTTGAGTATAGAAATATGAAATCATTAATATAAGTACAATGAGTGTCTATGTTTATTGCAGGCAATAAAATTTCTATGCATTTGTGTATTTTCTTGGTAAAGTTTTCATACGTTTGTTTTCATGAGAATAAATTTTTGAAAATTGTAAAATTTCAAGTTGGATGAGACTAATTTGCAGCTGCACACTTTTGCATGTTTTATATTAGGTTCAATTTATAGTTTTTCCTGTCTGGAAATTCTTATTTGAACAAAAAATCGAGCAAACTTTTATTAAAGAGGTTTTGATAAATTGACCCTAAAATTACACTTAATGGATGCAAAGAAACTACATACTATTTTCAGCGTTTCTGATAACAGAAACTCTCAACATGTTTGGAACCCCTGAAAAGATGAAAAGTATACCTGATATTTTTGGGTGCCTCTCAAAAAAGGATAGAATGTGAAAAATCAGGAAAAATTATATTCTGTAGGTTGAATAAATGTGTACAGGTTCATTCAAAAAAGACTGTACAACTTCAAACGCGCGTTATAAAACAACAGTGCATTTTAGCGCCGATTTCTTGGCAGCACTGAATTCTTTGAAGAATTTCATTTTTAAAACACTCCCCACAAAGTCAGTTTGGTATAAACGTTCGGCTGTCAGAACGATTTTTGTAAACAAGTACATTTTTACACAAAAGCTCATTTTTACCATGTCACAACTTTTGAAAATCGAAAGCTTGGGTACTGAGCAAAAAAGTTTTATGAAAAAGTTCAACTGTCTGTGTGGAAAGAAGCGTTTTCTCACAAATTTCAAATCGTGCAAGTTGTGCACGAGTTTCTTACAGTTCAACTTTTGCACTGAACTGATTATCGAGCATGTCACCAAAATTCATTTTTTGTTGAATTTTATGGAGAGAGTGTTTATTTTGGGTCTCTCTGGCTTCTTTCCACGCGGACAGTTGTACTTTTTCGTAAAACTTTCTTGCTCAGTACGCAAGCTTTCGATTTTTAAAGTTGTGACATGGTAAAAATGACTAAAATGAGCTTTTGTAAGGTGCACCGGGGGAAGTTGGAATTTGGGGTAAGTTAGAAAACTTGCTCTAGCGCCTAGACGTTTATATCTGGCGAAATGCCACTAAAGGTGACTTGAGGGTACTACCCCTACTTCATCACGGCATAAAAATTTTCGCGATTCAGTTTCATTTTAGATGTCTTTGGTTCAATTGTATTTTGTTGTTGTTTTGAACTTATTTTGAATTTGGTCTAAAATACAGACTTTCTATTTCTTAGTTTTTCGCATATAGCGGACGAACCGTGCGTCCTAGTGAAAATCTGATGAGAGTGATCTCAAAGAGAATTAAATTCTCTACAATTTTGTTTCTTTGCAATTTTTCTAGGACGCTTGGTTTGTGATCTACACCTCTGCAAAGTTTAGCCTCTTCTGACTTCCCCCAATTGGGGTAAGTCAGGACAGTTTATATTTTATTCCACTGAGCGAAAGCTACTGTGTCAATCGCGCTCAAATTTTTACCATAGGTTAAGAACCCTTATGGGAACCTACATAATAAATTTGATCCATATTGGTTCATCAGAAGGGGAGTAACGGCTGGTCAAAGTTGAAATTGCGAAAAATCATTCTGACTTGCCCCGGTGCACCTTATAAAAATGTACTTGTTTACAAAAATCGTTCTGACAGCCGAACGTTTAAGTATACCAAACTGACTTTGTGGGGAGTGTTTTAAAAATGAAATTCTTCAAGGAATTCAGTGCTGCCAAGAAATCGGCGCTAAAATGCACTGTTGTTTTATAACGCGCGTTTGAAGTTGTACAGTCTTTTTTGAATGATCCTGTATAAAAGTATCGAGATTCCGCTAAAAATTGCTTCAAAAAAAATTTTCTTTCAATTTTGAAAATGAAAAAAAAAACATTCTTTTACAAAAAAGCAGCGAAAGTTTTAAAAAATTCAATTTTTGCATCAGAATTTCTCCAAATAAGGCAATTGTTAAGGAAACACTCCCTCGGTTCTTTAAATATTTTATTCCTGCGTTAAAACCACCCCCTCCCAATTTCTCAAAATAAACTGTTGGAAATTTTAAAAAGCTAAAAAAAAAAAAGAAAAAAGTATCAACTCCTCATAAATTAACGTACCTATTAATACAAAAAATTTCAGA
This sequence comes from Planococcus citri, assembly GCF_950023065.1. Taxonomy (NCBI): domain Eukaryota; kingdom Metazoa; phylum Arthropoda; class Insecta; order Hemiptera; family Pseudococcidae; genus Planococcus; species Planococcus citri. The sequence continues at coordinate 51,764,196 of NC_088679.1, forward strand.
AAAACGTTCATTTTTTTTTTGAAATTTAGAGATTTTATACAGCCACATAACGTTGTTTGAGGAACTGAAGGAGGATTTTCTTTGAAAATTTATTTAGAGCTTACTAGGGCTGTTTTTTTTTAATGGACAAGAAAAATTCTGAATCGAAAATTAAGAAGAAGAATTTTAAAACTTTTTTTTTTTCGATCACACCTCAAAAAAGAAAATCTTGACTTCGGAGAGCTTTCTGCATCACTAGTTTTCGAACTTGAGGAAAATCCAAAAATATTAGAGAATTATTTTTTACAACTTTGGATGTTTGAAGGAAGGGGATTGTATCTTTAAAAAAAGTCGTAGCAGTCTGCCGCTACGTAAGAGCCAAATTTTTGTACCAGAAACTTTGAAGGCTTTCCAAACAGGATGGCAATGTTTATCAGTTAAAAACATTCAAATTAAGTAATGACATGATGAGTGTTTTTAAACATTAGGTATGTACGATATTTTCAGTTCCGCTGCAATGCTTTCCTCTGTTTGGGGGTTTCATTCACATTAAGTAAAGTGTTCTCTGTGTTCTTTTAGTATGTTCGAGGGAAGAATGAATTTCTTTTGACCCTGGAAAGAGGTCAAATAAGGTTAGAAGGCTGAAACCTGCAAAATACACTCATGTGGCACCATCCCATTGTATGCTGGACATTGGGGCTCCTTAGGTCAATTTTAAGAATGGGGTGGGGTTAAAAATAGGGTCAAAATCTGGTTTTTCCACTTTAAATGGGGTGAAGATGACCTAGGAAACTGAAATTTGGATATGTTGTTTACAATGGCAGTACTCACCAATGGTATGAATTTGGACCATTTTCATCAATTTGGGGTCAAATTATGCTTCTCCAAAAAAATGGTCTTTGTGTAATTTTCAATTTTGACCCTCCAAACTGCAAGGGGTCAATTTTAGCTCCAAAAAAAAAACATTCCCCAAGTTTGACTTTATTTGATCAATTAGAACAGGCTCCAGGTCATAAAATGTAAAAATCACCATTGTGCTGAAACTTATAAATTAAAAACTGCTGGCATAGCCCATTTTTTATAAAAATTTGGCTAAAACGAAGTTAAAAACAGGTTGGTTCCATTCTAAAACCAGCCATATTTAACGGTCAAAGGTGGATTACATAGTGAAATTTTAAACACAATCATCATTTCAAGGTATAAGTATCGTACATGAAACTTTTATGCACTTTTCTCCTCCTATTCTCAATAATATGTGCAGAGTACTAATTCATTATTCAAATCAAACAGCCAATTTTTCGATAATACCTATTTTTCCGAATTACGTTTTCCCAAAAATGTTGTTCTTGAAGAAGTTTCCTTCTAACACCAATATCTCGAATGTTATTTACACGCTTATGCGTACATACAGAATTTTTCGCCAAACATAGTGGGTTGAAGGCAGATCATTACTTATAAAACACCCACTCAATTCAACTGATAGTGGGATTGAAAAGTATCTGATGTAGCTTTTCACGACGTTTGTTCATTTTTTCGATCAAAGTAGGTTAGTTTTGGTATCTGAGTCGATAAAAAAAAGTCGAAGGACTTCGACCAAATTCAATGGAGACCTTCGTTTTGATTTGAAAGTCACTTAGAAATTTTTTTAGCTCTGGGGCAGGTGCTCTTCAGCCCTTGTAAGGGCGATATGGTCTTCAAAAAGAGGACTTTTCTTTAAAAATCGTAGTTTCTCGCTCTAGTCCATATCGACCCGTTTTCGGAAAAATGGCTCAAGAAAAATAGCCAAACATTTTTTTCGCTTCATTGAAAATAACAATTATGATCGAAAAAATGGTCAGTGTGGCGTTCCAGAATATTTTCTCAGTTTCAGAAATTATATCATTTCAATATTTTGGCCCAAGTACGTCATTAATGCGAAATATTTGAAAAGATAAAATTTTTAAAACACGAATTTGCTCAAAAATAAGCGATTTGCAAATTTTTAATCCCTTATACAGAGAACCCTAAACGTAGTCTTGGATTTTAGCAAGGACCTGTGTCCTATACAGGTCGACGCAGAATCTCAAATAATATCTTTCGGAATTGGACCATATTTTCCCCAAAACGATTTAGGTAGGGGCTATCCGGAGCAAAAAACCCTCTGTTTTTATCGAAATTGCTCTCTTTTCGAGAGCTCATATAATCTCCCCTGCAGTGCATATAAAATGTAAAAATAGGTACCTACCACAAACCGCGCGCGATATACAAAATCATGAAATAATACAATTTTAATCTACACTAAGATACACAAGGTGAGAAGAAAAATATATATGTAAGTGATATAAATCCTGCAATTAAAACTTGAATCTGAATCCTTATCGTGGCACTGTTTACCATCAAATCTTCAAATAAATACCAAGTGCTCGTTAATCACATTCTCAAAACAGATTAAAAAGCTTTACGTTTACTACGAAGACTTTTGTTAAGCATGTAGATCCTACGCGAGGAGGATGTTGGTAGTGGTACTATACTAACGCAAGCAAAATTTATATCCTTCTTAGGTTTTCTTTAATGGTTCGGTCGCATCATTTTATGACCTCAGTGCGACTACTTTCCTTTGAACTGATCACCATTTTGGGCGATAAAATTTAAAAATAAATCAGCAGCTAGGTAGAAGATCATTTTCCTTGGTTGCGAATAAAAAAAAATCTACTTTTATAATTATATCAATACAGGTGGATAGGTTTTTGATCGTAGGTAGTTTTAATAATGTATTTAGTCGAACAATGTAAACATCATTTAAAATACCTATATTGACGATACTGAGTATTTCTTTTCCAAGAAAACCGATTTGTATACCTTTTAAAGTAAATAATTAATTTGGTCGAGAAAAAAAGGCAAAATTTAACCAAAAGAAATAACGTAGGCGTTTCAGCTATAAGGGTATAAGTAGGTAATGCTTATTTTTTTTAATTTAAAGTAATATACTTTTACCTTACGAGTAGGTATATCTGTGCGATAGTCACCTGTTATTGTAGGCTACCTACCAAAAAGAACGTAGAAATAAAAGAGGAAATGTTTCAACTTGAATTTTTTAATTTGAAACATGATGAAAGCAAGATGGAAAATTTTTATTCGTTGTTTGTTGATAAATTTTTCAATATTAACGATAAAAACAGATACCTTTAGTGCGGTTTCATTTTTTTTTTGACAAACATGAATAGGTGCTTAAAAATATTCATTCTACCTTATCAATATACCTAGTTACCTACTCGTATTTTAAATACGAAAATTCAATCGACTGAAGAGCATTTCATATCGAAACAACACGATCCAAAATTAATTTTTCAAATATTCAGCGTGGACTGTGGAGCGTGAGCTGAGATTTTCGATACTCACCACAGCTTGCGACAGATTTTTTCGAAAAAAAAACAAAAAAAAACTGTAAGTATGAAATCAGTATTATCTTTTCTTTGAATCTGAAAATCTCTCAATGATTGAAAAACTACCTCGAAGCACATTGAAGGCTATTCGTCTTTTTTTCAGAAAAATTCTCATCTAAAATTTTAAAAATTGAGGTTTTTGAGATGCAGAAATCATATTTTTAATAATACGTAAATATATTCGAAAAAAATTTCAAAACACAAAATTGCTCAAAAATAAACCACTCTCCGCGGTTGTGACTAAACGAGGTGGTTCTGCATTTTGATGGCAATGACCAGGTCGACGTAGAATCTCATAAGTCATAACATTCTTTTGAAACATCCCTTATTTTTTCCCAGAGCATGATTTGGTAAGAATTGGAGCGAAAAACCCTTGATTTTTTCCAATTTTCCCATTGTTTTTTGCGTATCCTTCTTATTTTCTTTAACCACATACTTGAGTAAATTTTAATTAAATTTTTTTTTAAATGAAAATATTTATGCAGTACAGGTGCCTATGTTGGACTGATAATACTTATAATGTCATGAAAGACGATAAGACGAATGAATAGATGGTATTTCAAAGACGTTGGTTATTTTTACTTATAGATATTTGAAATTATGACTTCATGGTTCTACTATGGCGCATCAAAGAGAGATATAAGTATCTATCTACCATCACTTTGAAGATTCTTTGAAACTGAAATTTTACTTTTATACCAGAAATCCTTTACATTCGTTTTTTTCCCTGAACAATGCCATAACGTCTACATTCATATTTTCCTGGAAAATGCGAGAAATTAAGTGTTGCAAATTGCGAAAGCGCGCGGTAAATAGTTGAAATCTTTTTAAAAGAAATCAGATAGGTAAGCATTCTTGGTACCTAATAATAATTCGTAAATTAATTTGATTTTATATCAGACACCTGAATTTTCCGAATTCCTTTCGAATGTAGTAAATATTTTCAGCATTGAAAATCAAAATAACGTTATAGGTATATAGAAGGAATACGATAGGTATAGGTGAGTACTTATTTTTGTATATTCGTTTGTATGTACCTATACCTACGTATTACCTATCTGTATTATATTCAACGATACCGACTACGCATAAAAGTTTTATCGTCGATAGAATTGAACTTCATTTGCGAAGTAAAAAGGAAGCGTTTCGGTTTATGGTTGATTTGAAAACTTTTATTGAACGTTCTTAATGAAAATTTGTCACTATGCTGCAAGTTATATATGCGATAATGCGTAGGAGTAATTCGTACACGAATCATTGGCATACTTTTGGGCGCCGACTAGAGGACATTTCTGCGAAATACAATTTGTTTCATTAAATAATACGTCTTAAATTCCCTTATATTCTTTTCCATCGAAGATTTTGTTACATGGAATACAATAGAAGTTATTTCGTTATATTGAATGCAATACGATTTGAACACCGAAAAAAAAAATTGTTGAAATTACGTCTGTAAATTCTCTACATATAATAAGTATCAAATACGTTGTTGGTTGCCTTGAAATTTGGGTCAAGTTTTTCCGCACAAAATTCTGCCTATGTCATTGAAAAATTTCCTCGTGGTTTAAATTTTAGCAATCTTTTCAGTTTTCACGAGCGTGTCGAATTGCCAGGAAGTGAAATTTTTTTTATTATTTCATTTGCTTATTTTTTTTTATGATTATTGATTATTGAGTAATATTTCACATATATCGGATGTTTTGCTTATTTGTAGTGATTTTCTGAATAATATGAAGTATTTTAAAGAGTCTCTTCATAAGAAAGGTACCCCCAGTCCCCCATTAAAGGAAAATTTTTTGAAGCGAACAAAGCTAAAATAGAAGCAACAAACTACTGGGAAAAATTTAAGTGCTTAAGTGCATTTTTCGATTTCTGGCGAATTTAAAAAGATCAAATTTGAGCCAAAAATTGAAACAAGATAAAATTTTAACAAATTGACCTGGAAATCTGAAATTTACAATGTATTATCCTATTTCAACTCCCCCCCCCCAAATCGATTACAAATATTATATTCGAACCATTTTGAGAAGTTTTGAAGCCTCCAGCAGTTTCTTGATAGTTGAAATTTCCTCAAAATTTTAACCATCTGAATTTAGAAAACTAAAATTTACTTTATACCCTAATTTCAACATGCGCGTTGAGTCAATTAGAGGTGGTTTCAAACCGTTCTGGATCTGGAGTCTCCGGTTATATTATTTTGAAAATTCCAGATTTGTCCAAATTAATGTCATCCGAAAAATGAGATTGAGTAACTGGAACTATAAGAACTGAAGGGAATCGTTTGCTGCCAAATGCGACCAACTCAAGATCAAAAAGATAGTGGTACCAAGACTAGGGTGTGGTCTGGATAAACTGGAGTGGCCAACGGTGAAGCAATCCATCATGGAATGCTTCAAGGCTCACTCAGTTACTGTCAGAGTAAGCACTCTGAAGGAGGAATAGCTTCAATCCCGATCTACCAACCAAGCATTGACCTGAAGAAGCCCTGTAAATATAACCCATCATGATGCATTACCTCAAGCTGTAAATAACTATAGTTATATTGTTCAAAACCTATGCATGCCCTACTTAAATATATATTTTTTCTCAACACCACGAGCTTAAATAAATTTAGTGTGGGTTTCTTGTATTATAATACTGTACATTTGCAAAAAAGACCAATTTAACTAATCATACTCATTTTCCTACATTTTTCAGCTTAAATTAATTAGTCACAATTAGTTTGTACTCTCAAGTCCAATGTGAGAAGCCAGTGAGAAGCCCTTAGCAAGTGCACTGGTCTCCTCGCAAAAGTCCACCCATATAAGAAACTCGTGTAATGCAAAGGGGGGGAGACCAACACTCGTTGAACCCCCCTAGGCACCAAATTCTTCTCCCTATAATCCTTTTCCCAAGACGGGTTGGGGGACTCAGTCTACCTGATGAGCATGCTTTTGAGGGTCAAATTTTTAAAAAAACGCTATAAAATATAGCAGAAACTTTGATGAGGAAGGTCGCAAAAACATATTATACACATACAGGTGCATCTTCAGCTAAGATTTTAGGTGTTCAAGTACATTTTTAGATTTCTGGTGAATGTTAAAAAATCAAATTTGCACTAAAAATGAAAAAAATATCAAAATTTTACTATCAATTTACCTATAAATCTGAAATTTGGTATCTACCTTATATTTTTGACCCTTTGAATCGATTGCAAGTGATTTCGAACCGTTTTGAGCCGATTTGGGGAGCTGTTTTAGCAAATTTTTGAAAGTTCAAATTTTCACAAAATTTCAACCACTGAAGTTGGACAGCTGAAATTCATATTCTCTTCTAATTTCAACATGCTAAGTTGATTGAAGGTGGTTTCAAGACCTTCCCAGATATATTTTTAAAATTCCAGATTTTCAAAAAGTGTCATAAAATTTTTTAAATTAGCTTTAGCATTGCATTGATTACATGCCATTTTTCCAAAATCAGTTTCCTCCAGTTCAGAGCTGTTTTGGCTCGATTGATTTTTAAAAATTCACGAAAAATGCACCTTGAGCTCCTTAAATTTTGGTAGACGATGTACCATGTATATATTTTTGTATGCTATTTCGATATTAGCTTTGTCTAGTTCGTAAATTGTTTCGCTAGTTGGAATACCTATCTCGTCAGAGTTGCTGCTAGATTTTATAGCGTTTTTTGAAAAATTTGGTCCTCAAAAAGGCACTTTTTTCCACTCGTGTTGAAAATGACTTTCAAAACGTGATGGTGGATGTAGGACATCATAACAAAAATAAAAGATTAATTTGTTATAGTTCCAGCTACTCAGTCATATTTTCAGAATTTTACTCAAATTGTTTCAAAAAATTGGGAGCCTCATTCAAAAAATACTACCTTGTATTTTCTCCACTGGCATCAACAAACTTCAAAACGTTATTGCAACTGAAATGTGACCAGAAACGATGTTTTCCAAATAATAACCAGCTTTAGAATTTTCCATCTACATTCTACATATTTATGTATAATTTTTGGGCAATTTTGAAAAATTTAAATCTCTGTAAAACCCTTGATTTTCCGATTGAACAACCAGAAAACCTTTTGTGGACTACTTCATGGCTTCTCATGCTTGAGTGTATCCTTTTTAATTTCAAGATTTCGAAATTAGTCGTAATTTTGGTTTTGGGAAAATTGACTGCTTATTCAAACATACCTACTGGAAATTTTTTGCTCTTCGATTTTTGTTCAATATTTTTTGTTTTTCAAAATAGCTGAATCACCCAAGTGTTGGTTATTTTCATTATTTCTTTTAAAAATACCTATGTTTGTTTTTTTTCCTTTCTTCAAGTCCAGATATTAAGTACAGAACCACGATTTTCTGGAACAATGGGGTATTGAGTATAAAGTAACTAAGTATAATTATATGATCGATATTTTCAAAATAAAAACTTGATCAATCATTCTATTCACAAATGTTCTTCGATGTAAATTTGTTACGTTCATAGATCTGCAACACAAGTAGAAAAATACTCCGAATACAACAATAATATTCCTAATATACATATAGGTACGTCAAAATCTTAGATTCATTCGACTTATGAATTCAGGCAATCGGCGATATTACCGCCGAAATGTTTTTATTCGTTTTATTTTTCGTCCAAAGAAGGCGATTTTAATGATAATAATAAAAATAAACATCCACAACCTGTCAAAAAATTCCAACAACGTGAATATTGGAGTACTTTACTGACACTCTACTCGTATTCCGCCAAACTTCCATTATTTTTTCTGTTTCATTAACACGTTAGATAATTTCAAAGTATGTCGATACCCTTCAATGAATACGGTAGGCAAACATAAACACATGTACCGCAAATATCGACTCGACGTGTTGGTGTTACCTACATTTATTACGTCCCTCTCTGTATAGTTAAGGTACATATCTGTGATAAACTTACAGCTTTAAGTACGTGTTTCGAACTCGCTCCTTCGATATCGACGCGATTAACACCTTTGCTAGTTTTCGTTTTTCTACGTACCTCTACCCACATTATAAAATGCCCATCACACACACACACTACCAAAAAAATATACCTACATTACGTACAGAAAGCATTAAAAAGAAAACCACGCCTTGAAAGATACCCATTAATGAGTGTTTTTTTTCTCATTCTTAAATCACCATCTTATTCCAGAAGATAAAACTATGAAAGAATGTTCACTCGAGAAAATGTTTGCCTTTTTTTTTGGCATGTTTAATCGAGCAATTTTATGTGAATTTTCCAAAACGACGAGAAAGAATCAAAATACACGAAGCTATGTTCATTATTAACAAATCAAAAGCTAAACAGTGCACAACCAACAAATCCAACCAACTCCCACGAATAGCCGAACATTCCTTCGTTCTTTTTAACTTTTTCTTGTAATTTTAGTTCGCTTGAAGAACCAAAGAAGGAATTTGGTATTTTAATGTCAAAGAGTTTCCTTTATTCGTAGGATACGGTCAGAAGATGTTTTTCGAGCGAATGATGGTAGAGTATAAATAGGTATGGTTATTTCATTTAAAATACAATCAAAGGGATTAGATGTACGCGAATGTAATCAACGAGTAGTTTTTCATTCATAGATGAAGATAATTATTTGATGTATGTATTAGATAAGAAGATAGGTAATTTGCCACAGTGTACAGTTTTTTTACCTCATTCAAGGCACCTACCTAGTACCTATCCTATCAAAGAATACGATGAAATTTAAAGTTTAATAGTGTTTTAGTAGTTGGTATTTGAAACTGAAACGAAAATAAGTTAATTTGAGTGGAATCATTTTGTCGTACAGGTAATTCTGTATAAGTAAGCATCCATCTCTCAGTATCAATGTAGATAAATAAACAAAGCATGGTCGCTCTGAAATCCATTCAAAAATTTCCTCATTGAACTTCTCAGCAAACCTTTCACCCAGACAGATTCATAATGAATAATGATCGAGCAAATACAGGTAGAAACCGAAGTGCAATATTTTTGAAAACCATCACTTCTCATACAAACATTTTGTAAAAATTATAGTAGACAAAAAGCTTTGCTTAGTCAAATGAAAATCATTTCTTAGGTAGGTAAATTTAACAGAAACGACTAAACGAGTTATATTTGACGATATAATTGTACGAAAATGAATTATAAAGATGATTTTGTTCACCAATTTGGAATTCGGATACACATTGAAACTCTCAAATTATTCCAATCGGAAAAAATACTCGTACATTTACGCAGAACACGAGAATACAATATAACTATACGAATCTAGCCGAGTATCCAATCGAAGAATTAATTGAAATGATATCAAAATACGTGTATTTTTCTCGAATCAAAAATCTACTAATCCCACTCTACGCTGCACTGCGGTAAGTATAATTATCTAATCGTGAATTTTCAGCTTTGTTTTCGAGCATTTATAATATCGATACGTAATTACCTGTCGAATCAGAAAAAACAGTCCGCAGGTCGAAGGTTCATATGGATCGATGCCTGAAATACATCCGCGAGTGTAATTCATCTAAAGCACATTTTCGTTTCGAAAATATTGAATTTTTTGTTTTTAAAAAACGATTATATATAAAGTAATTATCGAAACAATGCACGGTTAATGTATATTTTCGACAAACTCGCGAATAAATGTCATCGCTTCGTTTTTGGTAAGCATGTTCGTGCGAGAATTTCACGCAGGCGTGTTTCCTTTGAATGTACGACAGCTTAGAAACCTATTACATTTCGCTCGTGACCAGGTTTCAGCTGCTTTTCGCTGCGGATACCACCTACGTAGGTGGAAGAGTACCTAGCTACAGAGAACTTCGAAATTTGAGCGTTTTGTTGTTGGTGGTTTTTATAAATATATGATTTTATAGATTTAGAATGCAGAAAGCTACCTACGTAATCATCGAAGCTAAAGAAAAATTGCACAATTTGGCTGACAAAGTTGCAAGTATAGGTATAGGTATTCTGAAATAGAAATTAAACAAAATCCAAAGTTTATTCGATATAATCAAGTTAAGCTCACAATACGTTCATAGAGTCTGTTTACTCAACTCTTTCTCAAACGTATAATACTTCTTATGTGCGATCAATAGATACTTATTCTATTCAGAATCCTACATTTTTTGTTTTATCGTAGGTCGTAGCCCGTACGTTTCTAACTTTATATTGACACTTGGAGCTGGATTTAGCATTTACTCGTTCCATTGTCAGTTGTCATAGCCAGAAGTAAAATTACCACCCTTCTATTAAACGACTTTAGAACATTGCCACTGTATTTTAATGCATGTAAAATGTCACCCAGGCCTCTAATATATTTATGCAGACTGTACAGTGCACATAAAAACCGCACAGAAAGAACTAGACAAGTCGAAAATTTTCAAAAATGAGTTTAGGGTCGAATTAAATTCACACTGAGCCCTGAGGAGTGAAAAAATGTATCCATTTGGATTTTGAAAAAAATTGATGTTTTATTGTAAAAATGGTCTTTAAAAAATAGAGGAGGAAAGAGAAATGAGCCTAGACCAAATCTGAGGCAAAAGGAAGAAAATTTCAACATTAATAAGTATTTAGAATGCGAAAATTTTTCATTATCTCATCGCATGATAATCGATTTTTATCGAATTCAAGTTGTTACAAAACACTAATTTTTCAGTTTTTTGCTTGATTTTTTCACGAAAAGAATGACTTTTCAACTCATAACTGGCGTATCGCTTCATTTTTTTTCTATTATGCTTCGAGTTGTGTTTGTGGGATGTTGTGTGATAGGTATATTTCCGGTCATTACTTTTTTGAAATTCAAAAATTCACTACAAAGTTAGAGCATTTTGATACTTTAAACGCCGCAACCCAAGAGTTTAAGTAGGTTATACTTGCCTGGTTCTTTCTATGCACCTACTCTTCAAATGTCATTCCAGAAGGAGACGAAAATATTATCATTTTTTTCAATGGTAATTTTTTTCTATTCTATTATCAATTTTTTCATCAATTTTTAGGCTGAATGAATGAGATATGCTTTCTTTTCAGAAATAAAATCAACATAATCTACGTTAAAAAGTCTTCTAAAAATTCATTCTAAAAACAGTAGACCTAATGTTGATCACTTATTGACAATGATACCACATAAAGCTAAAGATTCAAATACCCACTCCAATTTTCCCAATGACCTATCCCATACCCCAAACTTCATGTCCCAACCTCATCTATCCCGATTAGTGATTAGTCAATGTTACACAATACACTAATTCGGATTTTGAGTAATCAGTAATCACTCAAAAAAAAAAAGTTTCTGAAAAATTTATCTGAAATGCATACAAACTCATAGAGAGTGGATGGATATTAAGTAGTTCTGGGAAAAATATGAAAAAGCCTTTGACAACGTTAAGTGGAAGATATTAAGGGGAAACCTTGAAAAAAATGGGAGTACCAAAACACCCGATTGGCCTAATGAAGAACCTGTACAAAAACAACAACGCACAGGTGAAGGTAGAAGGAGAACTGACTGATCATTTTAAGACTTGCAAAGGTGTGAGGCAGGGATGCATTCTCAGCCCAATACTGTTTAACGTGTTTAACGCATACTTATGGAGAATGGATAATGAGGGAAGCTCTAGAAGGATGGAAGAAAGGAGTTACACTAGGAGGCAGGAAAATATTGAATCTGAGATATGCAAATGACACTACAATACTGGATGGAAAGTGAAAACATCAACAACATGAAGGAGATCATGACTCATGAGCAAGATTAGAGCCCTGCGCCAACAACAAAATGATTGGCGGCCTGGCTATGGCAAGTGTAGCACAGTGGCTGGTGGTGGAGCAAGATTAGAGCCCTGCACCAACAATAAAATTATTGGTGGCAGCTATGGCAAGTGCAGTACTGTGGCTGGTGGTGGAGCCGATTCCAGCCAACGTTTTTGGCGGCTGCAAAAATTTTACTCGGGGGTGGCTCAGCCGGGTAAAAAACTGAAATTTTGCAGTAATTTTTCGTAAATTATAAAATTACCCCAAAATACGAATTTGTGTGAAAAATTAGATTCAACTTCTCAGTCTCAAAATAGAAATAGGTACGTATTCTTTTCTGAGCTGAGAAGAGAGACCATTTTTGATTTTCAAAGTAGTGGTGTCAAGTATCGTCAAAAAAAGGTATCGATTAGTATCGAATGACTCTCCAAAAGTATCGATAAGTATCGATACTATTGATACTCCAATTTTTCACACTTTTGCCCATGTTTTTTTTTTAACCAATGGGCCATGGCCTAGAGGAAAAAACGAAAAATACAGTGACAATTTTACAGCTGCTGGAATTTTACAAAAATTTGAACAGTTTTTGGTAATTTTTGTTTTTTTCATGCTTTTACTCGCACTTTGGGAGGTTTAAACTATATTTTGCTATTTTGCACCATTTTTGCTAAATTTTAACGAAATTTTGTATTAGATACTCGCTCAAAAAGTATCGATAAGTATCGAATACAGCCAAGTATCAATATCGATACTATCGATATTTTTTGACACCACTATTTCAAAGTATACCTACCTATGGCAGTAGGAACTTGACAGAGGTGCACCGCGCTAGTGTCGCCTTGTTTCTGATTGGCTGACGAAAGGTCTCGGTGTAAACATTGGAATGTTATGTTGTCAAAATTGCCAAAAATTGTTGTTAATAACAGGACCTTTCGTTAGTTCCGGCGTTTTTGGCTACAATTTCCTAGAGTGCGACAGTTGTCTTGTCAAACCCGTATACTGAAAAGTTTTGCCACTTTTGCCAGTTTCACCACTGGAAAAAATCAAAATATGCGAAAAAATCACCCTGAAATTTGCCATTTGAGTGAGTTAAGCCAGCTGAGTGAAACAGATTACTCGGCGGAGGCTGCAGTGGCTGAAGGAATTTTTGAAACGGTGGCGGTGGCATAAAAAATGTTTGAAAAATTGGTGGTGGTGGTGGCGGCGCGGTGCAGGGCTCTAGGCAAGATTGATCAAGTTAACCTAGCCAGGGGTCTGAAGGTGAACAAATCAAAGACCAAGATGATGATAATAGATAGGGGGAATGACAACCAACCTGAGCTGCAAAAGATAGATGGAATTGAAGTAGTACAAAGCTTTGTATGTAGGTATATCTAGGCTCTGTAATAACAATGGAGGTTCAGAAGATGAGATAAGATGTGCATCGATTGCAAAAACAGCAGTAGGAAAACTGTATCGAATTTGGAAAAGCCATGGAATCATTAAGAGAACAAAATTAAAGATTGTAAAAATGCGTGTATTCTCAATATTCCTATATGCCTCAGAAACATGGACAGTGAAGAAAACAGATCAGAGCCGGATAGATGCATTTGAAAGGTATTGCTATAGACAACTGCTAGAATCTCATGGACCAAAAAAAGAACAAACAGGTCAATACTGGGAGAACTAGGTGTGAAGGACAGACTCAGCACTATTATAAGAAGGAGGATCCTGAGATATTTCAGACATATAGAGCGGTGAGACAACCTAGAGAAGCTGACTGTTCAAGTACACATAGAGGGAAAGGTCACGCAGGTTATCGCCCACAAGGCACATGGATCTTATAAAAAAAAAGGCTACAGGACTCACCCTCAGAGAGTGCACCAGAGAGGCTGAAGACAGAGAAAGTTGGAGGCAGCTGATTGGGGATGCTCCATAGTCACGAATCACGATGCTCAGATACGAGTGAACGACAAAGAAGAAGAAAGGAAAAAGTAACCAAAAATTCTTACTCAATAACTCATTGTCAGAAAACCAAAAAGACGAGTCAAACGTCACTTTTACTTTTTTTATATATATTGTCACGTTTGGAGCTTTTTTGATCGGATAGAAGAGTGGATTGAAAAAATTTACTAGTATTTTTTCGAATCAGTAACAACCTTCTTCGAACATTTTTTGAATCATGAAGAAAAAGTCGCAAAACATTAAAAACTTGTGTTTTTTATTTCCAAATTTTTAAATGTACATACATAGGTACATTCTTTTGATACATGCAACCTCGCCACTCCACATCCTCCTACTCTAAAATTTTTAGCAAAATTAATTTAAAACTCGTAGGGCAAAATGTCGTCGATCTAGATCCTTCTCTCAGTTTTAGTGCAATCGACCCTAAAAGCAATTCATTCAACAGAAAAAAAGGTGGAATTTCAAATTTACAGCGTATAGTTCTATAGCCAAAGGGTCCAACTACATAAATGCGCATACATGTATCTATTATTTAGGTACGTAGGTACCTAGCGACATTTCACGAGACTGAAAATTTACACTCCAGGCAAAAAATCGTCTCGTTTTTTGTTAAACCAGGTCTTTCGATGCGGTAGGTACGTATGAATTTGATAGGTAAATTTTCGACATTTCTGATCGTATGACGTAGATTTTAAAAATTCCGAAAAGAAAAAAAAATTAATCTTGGAAAAAAAGATACAGCAAGCAGCGAAATTGGTTGCCATCGTAACTTTTCCAATGTAAGCCAACTTACGCCTACTGCATCCCGTGTTTCCCCAAGGATTTCACATGTAACGTATTAACATCTTCTGAAAACGATAAAATGTTCAAATTAATTTTTTCACTATCCCTTATGTGTAGAGTTATGGTATCAATTTCGCCGGCGATATTATTTTAAGCGATTACTGATTATATTCTGAAACTGAGCCGAATATTTTTTTTAAAAACATTTTTGGTCAGAAAAGTATCGCGTAAGCTCTCTCGCCTTCGAACAAGTTTTCAAACCAATTTACTTGCCGGAGATTTATTAAAAATTTAAACTTTGGCTGTTTATTGAATGAAAAGTGGGTCAACTTGTACATTACCGAAGCCTTGGCTCGGCAAACTTTACTTGCTTACAAGTGAGCTTAGGTAGTACTGTTCGCGCGTTGAGTTTCTTTTTTCGTTTTTCGTTTTTTTTTTTCTCATTCTCTTTAAACTTTGGAAAATGATTTTTTTAAGGGTATAAATAAACTCGGACAGATACTTCTATCTTTATCAGTAGATAATCATAGTATATCTTTGGAAGATTATTTTCTGTGGGCGCTGATGTACTTACTCGAGTTTCCATCTTTTTTTCGAGTTTTTGGAAACTAGAAAAAAACTGTGATGATGTAGGTACCTACACGTTTTTGCTTCCCAAAAAAGCAAGACAACATTCGAACATCACACAACTTGTTGATCGGTGCGCAGTTTTTATTTTTCCCGTTCTCAAACCTCGGTTTTCCGTTTTAGCAATTGAAAGTTTTTATTGAGGAGCTGCTCGGGTAAATATAGTCAACCTTAAAAACTGAAAAAATGGGGTGGGGGGACTCAACAGACTGTAGGGAACATTTTGAGCCTCCAACTTGTAAAAACTTACGTTAGAAATCAGAAAAAAAACTTTTTTTTGAAAATATTTTTTCAATTTTTTAGGTTATTTTACGCAATTTTGGAATATGTCCAAAATTGTTAAATTTCAAAATTTGAAACCCCTTGAAAAGTGACGGTAGAACTTGAAGACCTAAAATGTTTCCCACGGTCTTTTGAGGTACTCCCACAACCCCCCTTCAATTTTCCAAAAAAAGGCAAGGACGAACCACCCTAGTATTCATGGAAATATTGCCTTTGCTCAAAATTTAAGGTATCCACTGGAGCACTTGGAAAATTTTAATAAAATCAAGAATCGTACCTCTTGGGTCTTTTATCCCTTCAATTTCCGGAATTGGCAAACTAATTAACGCGCTTGTGTAGCACGATTATCAGGCGAACTATTTCACACATGAAACGGAACACCCGGTGGATATGACCTTGAAAATTGGATTCTGAAATAAACTTGAGTTCAAATCAAAAAATCTCTCGTTTACTGCAAACAACTTCTCAACTTTTGAGAAATTTTCAAACATTCACGGTTCACGTTGTGTAGGTGTAGGTAAGGAAAAGGGTGTCTATTTGTATTTCGAGAAAATTTTTCATGTACTCGTAGGTATGAGAATAGTTTTTATCGACTTGACATAAGAAATATTTTCAATCAGGTATCTTTTTCTTCGAGCTTGAGGGTTTGTTTGAAAATTTGAAAAAATTTCTGAATCACTACACAATCTTTAGCAACTAAATTGAGACTAAAATTTTAAATCTCTGCCAAAATCGTTATTCAAGTTCAGTTCAAAAAAATTTATTCCCAAATCATCATGAAAAAAAAAAATTCAAAATCACTATAAAAATTCGTTTAAAGTTGCTGCAAAAAAATTCATTGGAAATCATCACAAAAATAAGCTCTTACCACAAAAAAATTTGAAATCACTCCTAAAACACGTACCTACTCTTTCCTTTTAAAAAAAAATCTCCAAAAAATTAATTCTATACTCCTGAAATCAACAATTTTTCAATTTCAAAAATTATTTTAAAAATTAAAAAAATAGTATATTACACAACGAGGGCCGAAAAAGTGATTTTTGACGAGGGTGAGGTTTGTGACCCGAACGAAGTGAGGGGAACAACTCACACGAGTCCAAAATCACTTTTTCTCCGAGTTTAGTGAAGTAATTTTTCCTGAACGAGGGTGGAAAGTACTTATTTTTACATCCGAGCGATTCTCGCGAGGTTGGAAAAGTAGTACTTTTCACCCCTAGATAGGAAAAAATATGTTTAAAGAAAAATCATCCAAAAAATCAACTCAAATCATCCAAAAATCGTCTCCCATTAGGTCTAATAGGTACCTATGTTGAAAAAATTTAAATTTATTTCAAGTATTCCAAAAAATTACTCGTTTACGTAAACTTTGAAAAAAAACTAAAAAGTGCAAAAATTTTGTAAATTTGTTGAAATTTTATTCAGGAATCTGAAGGGAAAGATGAGATGTAAAAAATTTTAAAATTACCAAAATTTCAAATCTAATTCGAAAAATAAATTATAAAAGCAAACAAAAATTCATATATTTTCCAATTTCCATACAAGTTCAGTACCACTTCAAAATGTTTTTTTTTTTTTTTTTTTTTTTTTATTGTTAGAACATTTTGATGCTGCATAGAAATAGTCAGTAAGTAGGTACTTTTATATAAGTTTTTATACTTTTATCCAGAATTTCAAAAAATTCTAAAATGAAAATATCAAAAACTCCCTCGACATTGAACCTTTCGTTTCATTCTAATCAAATTTTGTGGTGATGTGAAAATTTTTCCTAACGACTTATTGAAGTACGAAATGCGATGGTAATGGCATATTGATGAATAATTTTGAAAAATTGGGCAAAAGAGTTGAAACAGAGTTGAAAAGTAGTAGAACTTCTTAAAAATAATCATCGATTCAGAGTTCTTTTTTTAAAAAAAAATGTTGAATGAGTTGACTTGGAACTCTCTTGAAGAGTTGATTCATTTTCAATTTGCTCAACCCCGAATCAGAAAATTTTTGTCGAAACGTGTTTCGCTCAGATATTCTGACACCTGATTAAAGTAAATTTTACATCCATACCTGCTCGAATTTTTTATCGATAAACATCTAGAAAAAATTTCAATAAAAATTCAAGTTGAACTTATCTCTGTTGACGGGGATGATCCGGAAGTGGAAAAATGATTACCTCTAGAAATGGTTCGGTACCTAACCTTTTATTTAAAATGTACTTCTCATTGTAACCACATGAAAAATCGAAATGCCGCTAATAAAACAGAGTGACCCATATATTTCACCGTTCACTGAATGAGCTAGTTTTTTTTTCAGCATGAACCAAATTGAGATACCTATATACCGCCTACCTATACCAGCCTCAATCAACTGTATGTTTCCGGTAAGTACATTTCGTTGAACCTTCCATACAAATGCTTAAAACGTGCACTGCAGTCGAGACTCAGCAATTTTCATACAAGTAGGTAATGGGTACAGAGCGTCTTAAGAATCTGCGAATTAATTCGCCGCAAACAAACAAACAAATAAAAAAAAATCATAATAAAATTTGATTGTTCTCGAATTATTGCACAAATCGATACCTACCTACCTACCTACCTACCTATTTAACAAAAATTATATTAAATAGTTAGTTATCGTGTCAACGCTAATTACACCGCGTAAAAAACTTACCTAGTAAAATTTATTTTAAATTATTTTCAATATTTTAACGACCAAGTATAAGTATGCGAAAATAAGACCAACCTATAAACGTTAACATCTTACAGGCACGAAAACCGTATTAACATATTTCTCGCGTCCGTCCATAAAAAGCAAAAATGATGAACGACCATTTCCCATTTAATTGTAATAGGTGATAAAAAGCGACATAAATACCTTAATGACGTAGACAGTATTCGAAAAGCCTGTATCGTATTCCGCAAAATAAATATAACACATTTGAGAAACGAAACTTGCGCGGATAGAAGGGAATGAAAAATTGCACTATACTTAATAAGTGATTTCGTTTTAACCCGTACTTTTATATAGCGGATCAATATTTCGCCAGCAACTACTGAACACAGTATAAGGCGGCAAAACACTGGGAAATTTTCCCAATCCCCGTAATGAGATATTATTTACTTTAAAACTAACATTTAAGCGGCTCTTTGTCACACACTAATTTCTCAACAAAAGGGATTATTTATTTAACGCTATGATGAACCAAAACAGTCTCAACTGCGTGACTGAAGTTTAATACACCGTGGTAACAATACAATTATTATTACCTACCCAACTTATACGTATGAAATTGAAATTACCGTTTTTTTTTCTTCTTCGAAATTATTTTAATATTTATTACGATTATTTTTATCCCAGTTCTTTTTTATATTTTGTTTGTTTTTATAAAAACTGGAGCTGTACTTAAGTACTTCATCGAATATTAAACCCACGTACTTATTTGGGCAATTGAAATTCTGTATTCTCATATAGTAAGACATTTTTTTACACAATATTTTTCAAGTAGGTAGGTAGGTATATTTTATAGTATTTCTAAATTCTATGTTAGATTTTCCAATGTATTAAAATTAATAACCATTGATGTCTGGAGTAAATATAAGTTCAAGTTATTATGTATTTTCATGAGTGTATCTTGAAATAAAATTTTTTCAAATAATTAAAGATTCGTGGATTATAGATTTTTTTTTCGTTTACTCAAATGTAAGTACCTATTAAAAGTTTGTTTGTATTTTGGGATTATATCATTCAACATTTTCGTTGTTTTAAGAATAGAACTTTGATTTCGCAAACAATTTTTTCGTCAGACTACATGATATTTAGAAAATATTACTCGAATGTAAATGGTAGATAGGTTTTAATTCGAGGATTTTAAATGCATAATTTTCCCTCTAAAAACACGTCGTTGATTAACATGGTGAGAATTTTTCTCTGGGAAAAGCTGTCTTGAACTTTCAAAACAAGCCTGAAGATGTCGTTATATTACAGACAATTGGAGGTACGTTTGAAAACTGAAAACAATAAAAACTTTTATTCAATGTCTCTTTGAAATAATTCGATTAAAAAAAGATCAATTTTTAGAGTGGTAAAATCTTGTGATTATTCATCTCATGCAACAATATACTTACTTACATAATTTTGTGACTAATTCAACAACAAAAAAAAAAAAAATGTGAAGTAGGTATTTAGGTAATAAATATTATAATGATTGTTTTTTTTTCAAAATTAACTCAACACTTTAATTTATTTTTTTTAAAAAAACGAATAAACACAGATTTTTAAATTATTTTATTATTAACGTGATTCGATAGCCCTACTTCACTTTTTATTTCGATAAAAATTTGTTTCGATTTAAATTTCATACGAAGATTGACCAAAATGAATAGGTTGATTGAGGGGGATGGGAGAGTGGTGGACACATGTGATTTTGGTCTCTTATGCATTCTAAGTGGTGTATTTAAAATTCAATTTTGAACGAATCATCTCTAAATTTGTGATCAAGAAATATAAAAACATTAAATTATAAAAAATTGTTTTATATGTAATTTTTTTTTTGTTGAAAAAAATGAAATAAAAAGTAAAATATCAACATATTAAAAGGGAAGGGGACAAAACACAATTTTCAATCCAAAATTCTAAATCTCAATTTGAATAGTTTTTTTTATCGTAATAATGTACTAGATGAATCCCATGCATCTAACCTTATTCTTTTCATCAGTTCACCTTCTCCCTTCTTCGCCCTGATAATAATATATTTTTTCTTACAAGCAATTCACGTAAATATTCTTTTCATCAGTGTTCACCTTCTCCCTTCTTCGCCCTGATAATAATATATTTTTTCTTACAAGCAATTCACGTAAATAGAATTGCATACTTTGTCCCTGATTTATTGAAAACAGAATATTACATTAGAATAATTATTGTTGGTCTTGCATGAGTCATGAATCATCGGGCATAGGTACATCAAATCGTAAACTTGATGTTGTCGCTACAAATTTCATTTTTTTCAAGATGTACATGCAATGTTGAAAACAATTTTTTTAAATCTTATGTTAAAATTTTTATTCAAAGCAAACTGATACCTATGTCTTCTGAGTTCTGAGAATATTTTCATGTTTATAACAGAAATTTTGAAAAGTATTCAGTTTACAGGGTAATAATACGTATTCTTTTTTTTTTGTTATAAATGATACTCGTATCTTGAGAATGATTAGGTTGTGGTTTTTTAAAAATAATTTTCACCAATACGTAGTGTCATCTCTCGAAATATTGGCAAACTACGTAGATATAGTTTGGTAGTAGGAGTATAATTAAGAATTAACATCTTCCAATATCCTATATTCTCCTAATAACATAGCCGCTTTTCGGGTCGATTTCTGGCCAATTCGGAAATTTTTGCGATGTCAAATAAGTTGTATATTTAAATGAGCGCAGGCGAACGGTTTTGGCCGGTTCAGTCAATAGTGGTGTGGTCGTACGAGTTGCTTATCCATCCGAAGTAATACGCAAGCATTTTCTTTTCTCGGAATATTGCAATAATATTAATAATCTGGGGTTTTCAAAAGTGCCTGAATTTGTATTTAAGGTACATAAATCATGGTTATGCGAGGATATTGTACAATTTCACAAGTAAAGACGAATCTGTAGTTGTATGTATATCGTTTTTTAAAAGATTTTTTTACATTTTGAGAAAAAATCTGTGAATATCTCATCTGAGTAAACTACCCGAACAATACCAACGCAAATTTATCTGAAAAAATATTTTATTTACAACAGAACTGATAACATGGTAAATATTTACAGGTCAAACGCGAATCTTGACTCTACATTTTTGTAAAAAAAAAAAGAAAGAAAAAAAAAGAAAACAAAAGGAAAAAGAAAAAAGGAAAATAAGAACAAAAAAATTACTATAAAATCAGAAAAAAAAATTCAAAGAACAAAAATATTCTTTCCGTAATAAACACATACATAAAATAAAAATTGTTCCATAAAATACATTTCATAAAAAAAAGGAAAGAAATTCGTAGTTTTTTTTTCTAGTCATAAACATTCAATACATGAGTAACTTCTTTACCGTAACAAATACTTTACACAAAACTGAAGAAAAAGCATTAACAAAATAAAAACAAGTAAAGCGCGCTGATAAATTTTACATTCGTATGAACAAGATAGTACAAAAAAGGCGTGTTTTATGAATTCGTCGCTAACTTAAAGAGAGAGAGAGAGAGAGAGAAAAAACGAACAAAATGCTTCCCAATAATTTAGAACTATAAAAAGCCACCATAATATTTGCTAAACGAAAATTTTTAAATAGTAAAATATTACACGAATTTTACACGAATAAAACCTTATCAAAGAAATACTCAAAACCATCGAATGCTCATTTAGAATTCGTAACTTGATAACACAAAACGACGAATGAAAAATTCAATCAAATTAAAGTAGTATATGAACAAAGAAAAAAACGAATAACAGCGTTCCGTAAAAATAATAATATCAATACGTAAGTAAATATACACCGTCGATAATTTACATATACTAATTTTCTACATATTTACTACCCATCCAATCTCATTGATTTTTCACCATAAATAACGAGAAAAAATATGTACGTATTAATAGAGATACCTTAAAAAGCGGGACTTTCCAATAAAATTTTCGTACACCTACATCGATTTATAAACGTATCTAAAACATATAAATATAAAGGTATAATATAAACGAAAGACCAAAACCGATATTCCAGCGAATTGGCCTTTGTACAAAAAATTATACTAGATGAGAAATAAAAGAATGAAAATAATAGCAACGCATTTTAGAAATAATGTTCACCAATGAAGGAATTCCTGTTCGAATAAAATTTAGAAAGGTATTATCGAATTCGTAATTCGTACATTTGGTTCCTTAAAATACGCCATTGTGGTAGGTAGATAAATCGACAATATGTTCCGGGTATTTTATCAAATTATCAACATGGAAATTCGAAATAGATCGTCCAAAATTCAACGTCAAATTTCATTTTTTTTTTTTTTAAATACTGCATCAGGCAAAATATTATCAATATTTCAGAACATATTTTTCACTAATGCCCAAGGTATCACAATTCTCGAACATCCTTCTGATAAAATACCAAAAAATACCCAGAAAAAATAAAATCACGTTTTGGTATCACAACTTTGACAAAAAAAAAAAATCCGTAAAAGAAAGTTGTGACTAGCGATAACAATGATAATTTCACGGTATCGAATAAATAATTAAATTTAAAAAAAAAAAAAATAATAAGAAATGCAAAAAAAAGCGGAGGGATTAAAACATGGTATAGGTAAACAATACCATCATTCAAACAGGAACCTTTTATCTACCCCCTTCCCACCCTTCAAAAGATGCATACAATTATCGTCGTTCACTTACTGGATTACAATACTGAAATAACAAATAATTTTAAATCATTGTTCGTCGATAAATTATTAATTCCTCGACTACTGAGGGGGTTGTTGAGGTGGCGGAGCAGGTGGCACCGGCGAATGTTGAGACGACTCAGTTTTCGACGATTGCTGAGGAAAATTCTGCCATCGATATTGATCGTAGTTATTAAACGAGTTCGGTGCAGACGACGAATGAGACTGATTGGAGAATACCGGATTCACGTTGTATTGAGAATTTTCGCTACCGCTATACGACCCCGAACCGTAATCGTGACCCGAATACTGAACTGATTGAGCAGGTGGAGGATATTGCGAAGATCCGAACGAGTGCTGCGACTGTGACTGATACTCGGGCGTTTGATGTTGCGGAAAATTCGACGAATAATTAGATTGCTGATAATAATCCCGATACGGTTTCTGGTATTCGCCGTAATAGGACGACGAAGACGACGGAGTGTTTTTCGTATTCTCGAAACCGGACGACATTTGGCCGGAGGACGATTCGGTGACACTTCTAGCGGCAGATCCGTCTTCTTGTTTTTTACCAACTGGGAAAATACTGATGGCTGGTTGCGAGCTCGATTTCGATACCGGTTCTGTATTTCTCACAGATAATTGGACGTCTTTTTTGGTCAATATCGATTCGGGTATATTCAAGTCGGACGCTTCTGTTTTGGTGATCTTGCCTCGAGCCGTGTTCGGGTCCACTTTCGACGCCATCAAGTTCTCTCTTCGGTTCGGTGGTGTTTTCAGATTCGGTTGAGATAATTTTTGTTGCGGATGAGGATAACGTTGTTGTTGTTGTTGTTGTCGTTGTTGCTGCTGATGCTGTTGAGCTCCATGTAACTGCGCGCTTAGATTCGTTTTAGGTTTCATCGTGCTGGGCATGTTGGCAGCGTTTCTTTCGATATCACTTTTCGCCGACGAGCCGGATGATACGACCGGAGTCAGATTGATATCTTTTTTAAATCTTAAAGATTCCGGAATCGCGTCCGAATACTTCGCAGTCGGTTTGTTCGTCGTATTATCAGAGAATCTGGGATGATTACTTTGCGACGGTCCCGGTTTCGTTGGCGGTTCTGCGGCTTGGCTCGCAGCCGACTTTGATGGTTCGGAGATTTGAGACGAGCCGTAATTCAACGAAGAAGTATCGGTGCCCCTGGAATGGGCTGGAGCTCTTTCATCCATATTCGGGTAATCGCTAGATTGGGGTTTTTTATCGCCGGAGTGTTCGGGTTTTAAATTGTCGTCGTCGAATTTTCTACTCGTTTGACTGATTTGTTGCATGTCTTTTAGGCGATTAACGTCGCTGTAGTCTTCGTAATTTACTTCGGTCATGTTACTGTGTTCTGTTAGCATAACAGAAAATGATGTTAGAGAAGCGAGGATTCTCAATTTAAAATAAGAGTGAAATAAAATGAAGGGGTTGTTTAACTCACCTTGATTCTCCATTCTTTTCTTATTCGCCAAGCTTATGGTAACGGAGGAATTAGGTCCGAAAATTTGTTTATTACCCGGCGCTTGTAATCTAGGTCGTGGAGACGATGACTGAGGACCAGGCGGACGCGCGAGAGGGAAATGTCGAACAATCGGCTGATTCGGTCTTTGTCCACGAGGGAATCCTGGACGCATTCCTCCTGCCATCGGCATATTCGCACCTGTGCGCATATTTCCAGCGAAACGATTCCTTATCGGTGACACTGTTACGTCTACGGAAAAATTAAAATGCGTAAATCATACGATGAAAATCTATAAAGTCGTCAATGTATCTTACAAGTACCTCTTCTATTTCCCAAAGGCATAGGTCGTTCGGGGCCAGGTCGTGGTATCATTTTTAGACCTCCGGTATTCATACCCAATGCGCGAGGCAGCGTACCGGGTTTATTTTGACCCACAGCCGGTTTCATCGCCGTCTTGATAGCGATAATTTTACCATTTTCAAGCTGCATGTAAATTCCTTTCGGACTTTTCAGCACCATGACTTTTTGGCCTCCTTTTAAAACGATGGATGAACGAGAATCCGACGTGTTTGTAGGTATCACCACATCTGAAAACAATACTCGCGTTATTAAAAACGTAATTTTCTTCGATTGAAATTTATTTTGCTCGTTCGTTATGTTTCCTTACGCACCTAATGGTAATATCATCTCTTGCGCACTCATTCCTTGTTTCTGCCAAACTTCAGCAGGTATCCATCGTCGAGGATTTTCCCTCTGAGCTTGATTATTATCAGCTTGCATCGGACGAACACTGGCCATAGGTTTGTTGGCTCTACAACCGAATACATAAACAATAAAACGATTAAAAATACCACGTTAGAAAAAAAAACTAGTCTTCTTCTTCAATCAAACACGCACCTATTCTGCATTGACTGAGGATTGGTGTAGAAACCGTACGAGGGCCGAACGTTGGCTTGTTTTTCCATTTCGTAGCTCCTTTTTGCCATACGTTTCTCCGCTTGAGATAATTTCTTATCTTTACGATCGACTAAAAGAGACTCGTGTTGGAATGGTTCCTGCAAAAATACATTCGCGTCGTCAAATACGTAGTACGAATTCAACAAGAAAAAACGTTTCTAGATATCGCTTGGCGTTTCAACACGAACGATAAATTACCTTCGACAAGCTCGGACTAAATTTCTCGATAATCGTTCGAATAACGCTGTCGTTGTATCGATCTTTAAATTCGTTGAAATCCGTTCTGCCGTCGCTGATTTCCTCATCGTCCCAACAAAGATTTGAAACGTCTTTGATTGTGAGATGAGCATCCGGGTTGCATTCGTCTACTACTCTATCTGACATTCCTTGTTTATTAATCTGACGATCGTATATTTTCTTCTCCAAGCAATTATCCATTACGAAACGATACACGTAACACGACTTCTGTTGACCGTATCTATGAAAACAAACAAAATACGAATGTATTACCCTTTAGAAATCCACACACTAAAATAAAAAAACAGGAAGATACGAAATTCAAATTCGGTACCAACCTATAAACTCGACAAACTGCTTGAGTATCGTGGCAGGGATTCCACGAAGCATCGAAAACGACGACTCTGTTTGCGCCAACGAGATTAATACCTAGAGAACCAGCCCTAGTCGAGACTAAGAATAAATGCACGTTCGGATTACTGTTGAACTCGTTGATTAACTTTTCACGTTCTAGCGCCGAGGTACTGCCATCAAGACCTGTAAAAATATTTCATTATGAAACCATTTCGACAAAATAACTTCCCAGGTGACATTACACTGGCTAATACTTACGAAAATAACTCTTATTACGAGCCCATTTATCTTCGGTGCCGGGAATATTGAACATTTGTAAGAAATCTTCGATCAGATCGAGCGTAAACAAAGATTGACTAAAGAGTAGTAAACGATCACCCATTGGGATGATTTCTTCCAACATGCAAAACAATATCAAAGTTTTGGCCGATGCTTCGATTTTACCAGGTTCGTAATCTTTGAAAAACTCGTTAGTCTGAAAAAAGAACCCATAACGTGTTAAATACGCATCCGCGACAAAAACAATATTACGCTATTTGAAAGTATACTCACCCAATCGTAAGGTATGCCCGGTTCCTCTTTGACACTTTTTAGAACCGGTACATCAGGAGCCGGCATTTTCGCGTCATCGTTTTCAGTCTCCCCAGAGGATTTTATATCTTTCGGTTCGGTTTTAATAGTAACTTTTCCAGAACCAGTTGATACATTTGGTTTCATCGAAATACCGCTCGGAGAAGGAGTAGCATTCGAAGAAGACTGTCTAGAGTCGTCGAAAGATTCGTTATTTTGGAACTGTTTGGCAGCCATTTGATTTCTGGCGGCTTGCGATTGATTTCTTCTTTGAGGCTGCTTCTTTTCGGCGGATTTCGGAGCAACCGAACTTGGCGGGTTCATCTTGGCCAACTGTTTGTTAGCGATGTTTCGAGCGGTTTCCGATTTACTCGTCGGGCCCGTTGATCCGGTGAAAACACTTTTGTTCGATTTTTCCTCGAGTATTTTCTTGTGTTCGTTTTGAGAGCTGACGTATTGATTGTGCATCTCCTCTTTGGAGTTATTCTCTTGAATATTCGAAGTCATCGTTTGGTTGAACATTGCTCTGTTGTCTGGAGGAGTGATATATTGCGGCATTTGAGCGGGTTTCTCCTCGACCGGTTCAGGTTTGCAAGTCGAGCTGGTCACATTACGACGATCGAATTGAGGCGATTCTTTAGGCAGCATTACTCGCTGATTTTGATTGAAACCGCCGAACTGTTGAGGAGGTTTTTCGGGCATCGATTGTTGAACGTTGTATTTCTGATTTTGTGCGGTCTGTACGTCGAAATTTTCCCAGTTCGTTTGGTTGGCTAGACTGGCGTTTGCGACGTTGGTATTAGCTTGATTATCTGCGTAGGCGAATTGTTGTTGTTGTTGGTCCATTTGCGTAAAGTTACCGGATTCGGGACTAATTCGAGCAGGGCCAACGAAATTTTGACTAGTATTGAAAACGTCGATAGAAGGCAGACGATTTTGAACATTTTGAAAAGCAGCTTGATTTTGCTGCGCGTTCATTGCATGGCCTGCGCCTCCAGCAACAGCTCCGACTCCAGTGCCACCTCCTACTTCCAATCTACTTTGTTCCATGATGCTCTGTTCGTTTAGCTTGGGCTGAGATTCGTTTTTCTTGTCGATCACTTTCAAGGTAATCTGTCCTCGACGAGTTAAACCCATTATGCTTTGATTGACGTCTTTCTCCAAGGGTAACGTAGACGAAGAGCTAACACTTTGGTTCGGTTCGAAAGAAATCGCTGTATTTTTACCAGCCATTAGATCCGCGCTCGGTACACTCATGGCGTTAGTTTGATCCAACAAATTCGTATTCGGGAACTGCATCGCAGTCTCTAAAAAGTTACCGTCATTCATCGGCGCCGTGTTCACGGCTGAAGAAGGAGGACCCGTAAATTGGGTATTTTTCAAGACCATATCGGAGGATGCGGCGTTACGATTCATTCCCAAATTATCGTCTCCTTCTAACAAGCCCATAAAACTGGTATGACTAGATATGGGATAGGTGTTCAGTTCGTTAAGATAATTGAATAAATCGTGTTCGGCGGCGGTGGTAGCGGCGCTGCCGCTATGCTGATAGTTCTGCTGAACGCCGGCGAATAAGTTATCATTATTTTGTAACTCGTTCATCATGCCTCGAGTGGCTCGTACGCCTCCTAATAAGCTAGGCGGTTCGTTGACCATGAAGTTGGGTGCATTTTGCGCAGGGTTCAAAATTTGATTCGCCTCTTCGTAGATATAATTTTGATCGTGAAACAGAGTATTTTGATCGACCACCGGATTCGGATTCCATAATTCATCGCTTCTTAACGAATCCAAGAAACTAGGATTCATCTGATTCTGCGTAAACATCGTATTCAAATCGTCGGCGCCCACTGGCATCTGATTATTAAGCAAATGCGCCTGGTTATCCATATTCGGCGCCATATTCTGGAAGTTCTGCTGGCCATCGGGTATTCCACCGTGTTTCAGAACTGGCGCACCTCCCGGTAATCCTGGCTTGAATTTCATGAGTTCTTCGTTTCGCGCCGGCGCCACTTTATTCGGGTTGTTACGAGGTCTGCCAACGGCTCCGGATCGTACTCCCATCATGGCGGTATTTCTACCTCGATTGGCGCCTCTGGTACTCGGTTTCGCTGGTTGGCCAACGCCGAAATTTGAATTGAAATTCGTCTGGTTATTCGCCGGTAATCTGACACCGGAGCTGTGTCCTCGAGCACCACGCCTTGGCGTCGTTGAGCCTTGTTGTCGGTTCCTCGGCATTTTATCGTTCAAGTTGTTACGAACTTGTTCGTTCATGTTATTCAACATTGACACACCGTCTATGCCAGCTTTGTTCATCGCAGTTGGGTTTTCGAAATGCTGCGTCATATTATTCGAATCGAAGATAGCAGAGTTATCTCTAAAATTCATCTCGCCACTTGAGCCAACGCCGGAAAACGCCTGGTTGTTCAAATCAGAACCGCCGTCCAACATTAAATCTCCGCTGCCAGACGCGCTATTGTCGCCCATACCGAACATCGCGCCCGGATCTTGCTTTATGGGAAACTCAGTCTGATAATTCATCGGCGAATTCATATCGAAATTGTAATTGGAGTTATTATAGTTTCCCTGAGAATTTTCCGTGTTTGTACTGTACTCGGACGACGATCCGTACTGAGAATTACCAGACGCGGCGTTCGGTTGAAAATATTCCTCCGTTGGTTGAGCCGGCGCGTTTGAATTGAAGTAGTTTCCACCTTCGTTGTTTCCAGACCAGAAATTATTCTGGTTGAACCCCGAATTGTAGAAATTCGAGTCGTTGAAATTCTGTTGGTAATTTGTTCCGCTGTATTCTTGGTTGTTTGATATGTTCTGTGATCCGTATTCTGGCGCGTATTGATCATTGTAGTTCTGATTCGTGTTATTAGGTTGATTGAATTCGCGGAAATTTTCATTCGTTTGGTTGAAATTCGAGAACTGATTATCGAAGGAATCGAAAGGCATCGCAGCGTTCGTGCTTGCTGGACGTTCTGGTGATGCCAACTTTGTGGTATTGGCCGTATTCGGTGGAATTGTAGCGATCAGCGGTGTTTTTGCGTTCGTCGGCGATGAATTAACACGAGAGTTCTGAAAATGAAGACGACCAACAATTAAGCAATGAATAGAATAGAACTATTTTTTTCTAGTCGGAGTCACCATAAAGAATATAATCCATCTGTTGATATGAATCACTCACCTTGCGTGGTAACTTTGCTTCTTTGCCAGCTTTGCCTCCTCGATTACGACTTCTTTTATTCGCAGCTTGATGAGGAGGCGTTGAAGGTGTCATCGGTGTACTAGGACCTGAAGCTGGAGTTCCAATGCCAGCTGCGGTTTCTTCAATATCCAAGTCTAGTTCTTCGTCACCAGCACGTTTTTTCAAAAAATTGTACAAAATATCCGGATGATTCCAAATCTTGAGAAGAAAAAAAAATCAAACGTATAAACATGAAAAATATCGCAACGTTGCATTAAAAAAATGAAAATTGATGAACTTTGCTCACCTTGCAACAAACTGCGAAAGCTTTCAACGGATTAGGAACTGCTTTAGTACGAACTACTTCATTCATAAACGTATTATAAAGAGCTTTTTGTAACGGCGTTAATTTCAATAACAGCACGTATTCGTATTTGGTTGGTAGTGTTTGTTGCAAAACAGAATGACTTCGTCTAGAAAACACGCGGATCGAGATCAGTCTCGTTTAGAGATAAATTTCAAACAAAACATTAAAAAACTGATAGGACCAATTATAATCTACCTCTGGACGAATCCTTCCAATAAAGAATGCAAGACATGAGCACGATATCGCATTAATTTAATATCTTGAGGAGTACTATCGATACACTGGCCATTTTGAATGGGTCTCTCGAACATGTTGGAGAACTCTGTTTTGGTACCTAAGTAATTCGGTCTGACAAAGTCGACCATACACCTAGAAAAATATTGAAAATTTATAATCACCATTCAACGAACCATTTCGTTCATCCATTATTTCATGTATTTTACCAATATTCCATCAAATTATTTTGTAGTGGATATCCTGTAAGAACGACTCGCCGTTTGCTTCTAATTTGTTTCAATGCTTGAGAAATAGACGCGTGACTATTTTTAATACGATGTCCTTCGTCGCAAATCACCAAATCTGGTCCTGGTTTCACAAGAGCGCTGTACATGCCTAGAACATAATTGGAACCGTTAAAATCTACGTGAAAATTCCATACTTTGATTTTAAAAAGCTAAAACTATAAAAAAAATAACAATCAATGCCAATTTTCAATTTTCTAGAATCATTACAGGGAGAGAAAATTATCTAATTGGCCCAGTAAACAAAATGAATGAAAAATTATGACTTACATTCTAGAAGATTTTTACACTTTTCATCCTCTAAATCTTCTTCAGCTTCTGTTTTTCGTTTTGATCTATTTCTGGACTTTGGAGGCTTTTTCAAACTTAGTTGACGATATAATTCGTATCCAATAAGTAACACACCGCCTTCTTCGTTCCAATTTTGTATAACCTGGAAAATTGACACCAATTCAAAATCAAATCCGTATCATCTTCCTATATACGCTTTTTGCCATAAATAAATTACCTTCGCTCTAGCGCTTAACGTCTTCTGATTATCGTTCAATACGAAAATTGGAAACTGTCGAGTCAAAATTTCACCTTGTTCTTTCAGAGGGGAACTTTCAGGATCGGTTGGTAACCACATATTGAATTCAGCAACCCAGTTTTGCAGTGTATTTATGGGCATTATACACAATACCGATTTCGCTTCGGTATATCGTAAAAATACATCACAAAATGAAACCACCTGCAGTCAGAAAAAATTCGTGAACGTTTTGAAATGAAAAAATGAATTATCAAAACACACGTTATATTACCTGAAGAGTTTTTCCGAGACCCATAGAGTGAGCCAATATACATCCAAATCCTTCAGATGTCTCAAACCTACTTAACGACTCGACAATATTATCAAAAAGAAATCTTACTCCTCCGATCTGAAACAAAAATTCGAAATATTATTGAGAAAATGAACTCAAATCTCATTTCTACAATACTCCTATACTTACTTGATGGGGCTTAATAATACGGGCAATTTGAGGCGCTAAAAATACATCGGATTCTGACTCGAGATGGCCAACGTTTATCAATACGCGACCTTGTTCGTCAGGAATATTATACAAATCATTTGTGTGCATTCCACTGTTGGTAGGATCTTCATCAGGCTCACTTTCTTCTTCTTCTTCGGAAATAACAATGCAATCGTCTTCTTCACCAGAACTACTACTTATCATAACAACATCTGA
Organism: Planococcus citri; assembly: GCF_950023065.1. NCBI lineage: Eukaryota > Metazoa > Arthropoda > Insecta > Hemiptera > Pseudococcidae > Planococcus > Planococcus citri. The sequence continues at coordinate 51,796,256 of NC_088679.1, forward strand.
AAAAGTATTTTTAAACGAAAATTAATTTCATACTTTTCGCATATTAAGATGACAAGTTCGCATGTTCACCTTTTGCCTTCTCTTCGTCTTGGTCGTTGACTACTTCAATAGGCTTGGAGTCTTGTTTTATAGGTGCTATTGATACAGAAGCTGTCATCATTTGCGGCTTATCCAAGTTTTTTGATAAATTTACCAATTTTTCTTTGGCCATTTCTTCTTCTTCTTCTTCAGCCGTGCTGTTTTGTTTTTTCAGTAAATCCAGCACCTTTGAATTGAAAAAAATATAGAATAAATCGCTTAAAATACACATTTACATATAGTACTTTTCTAACCGAATCATTTAATAAAATATCTAATGCATCATTTTACGTTCGTGTCAACAGTAAATTGAACGTACCTTTTTGTTGACAATTTGTGGAGGTCCAGACCCCGTGGATAATTTAACCACAACTGTATTCGGTTTACTCTCTTCTACCATATCTTCCTCCTCCTCTTCTTCTTTTTTGATGATAGAAGTAGCTCCTTTTTGAAGTAGAGACAGGACACGAGCTTGCACTTTACTATTTTGCCTATTTAGCGCCAACTGTCGTTGGGCCTGAACACATAAAAATATCCGACCGTTAGTTTCAATAATTACAATGCATTTCCTTACAGAAATTAGATCATTGAACCAAATTACTCACTTCTCTGATAATTCTTTGTTGTTCTTGGACGCGCCTTCGTCTTTCCATTTCTTGCCTTTGGGCAGCGAGTGTAGCTTCTTCGAGTTTAGTTTCATCCATTACTTCTCTGATGTTCTTTCTCAGCAAACCTTTTTTCATTTCCGTTGAAGGTTTATCGTCATTTTCAGAGTCCGCAGCAGTTTCATCAGCTACGTAAAAAAAACGCCATGAATAAATCATCGAAACAGCAACACAGATTTTAAAAAATAATAATAATTTACCTGGAGATGTTTTCTGTTTTTTTGTTTCGTTGGAATCATCGTCTGAACCGGGCTCGGATTTTGGTTTTCTTTTCTTTTTCTTTTTTGGTGCTTTATTTTGACTATCACCTTCCGATTTATCGAATTCATCATCCGCATCTTCCGATTCAGTGCTGCTTTGTTCTTCGTCAGAAAACTGCTCTTCTTTACACTCGACATTTTCGATTGAATTGCCAGCTCTGGGTAATTTTTCGGAAGGAACAGCTGGTACTTGATTAGTAACTGTATCAATGGCAGAATCCTCCTCTACGCATTCTTGTTTAATGTTATCTGTTCCTAGTGGTTCAGGCTGATCTTCCGCCGGTATGGTTTCTTTCGCCTCATCATCTTGCACCGCATTCACGTCCTCAGAATCCGATTTTACATCTTCATTAGATGAATCACAATCCATTTTCGTATCAAAGTCATCTTCGGCATCACATAGTTTTTCGTTTTCACCCTCAGATTCGTAATCAGAAGGTACGGATTCATCGGACACGAGTTTCTCAATCTCCTCGTTATCACAAGCATCGTCATTCAACAAACTTTTATCGTCGTCAGCGTCCTCTTCGTCATCTTTCTGGTCAATTTTTTCTTCATCTTCGTCGATATTTTTCGCATCTTCGCTAGTTTCTTCAGTTTGTGAAACGGCACTTTCAACGACGTTACTAGCGGGGTTCTCTTTTTTCCTTAACTCTACACCGGGGCCCAAAGAAAGAACTTTAAGGTTCGGATCAGTCTGTATTTGTTTCAATTCATTAAGTTGAATTTGTTTTGACTCGGATGAATTAACTACATTGTCCAAATTTCTAGTTGTTGTTGTTGTTGCTGCTACAGATGAACTAGATGGGTTTGGTTTTATTGTGATGTTGATACTTGAGGATAACTTGGAAAGAATTTCAGGGGCAATGACGTTGTTCGAGATCACGTCATTGCAGCAGTCTTTATTAATTTCAGGAGGTTTCGATTCATCAGGTTTGCCTGTAACACGCTGAATAGTAACATCTCCTAGCTTCGCTACGCTAAACGGATCCATTACAGCATCTCATTCCAGCATGGCCATACTTTCTACGGTAAAAAAAAATAAAACTGATCTATAATACGTTGCTAATAAAATGATTTCATTTTCGAGTTAAATTACAAAAACTGAAATTAATTAATTAACGAAATTCTTTGACGCAAGTATTACATTACATCGGTTACCTATTTGAAACAACTGAATTTGTTTTACAGTCCGTAAACATTTTCAAACAGAACGACATATTTAATCCAGTTTCAATGATGATACGCCGATGATAATGGTTCACGTTTTGCCCAAAAATTTCACGTCAATTCATTTCGCAATCTTTGAAAATACCGTAAAGAAATAACAATTTTAAAACAATGAAAACAACTTACTGTTAAAGTATCTTCGCCGAATTACAATCATGATTGTGAAACTGACTAATTGAAATAGTAATTCGCAAACTGTTACGATTTCTTTAACACACTTGTAATAAACTTTTTCTCATGAAATATTGACATTTCACTCTATGCGATCATTTTTCTACGAAATAAATCACTGGAAATTGAAAATTTTCACTTCGATTTTCGCTATCAACACATCAAAACACCTAATGGTTTCCTCTACTTTTTCTTTTTATAATCCCGCAGTGTTACCGGCCTTGATAAATGAAAATGTTATCATCAACTTCTAAAAAAAATTACATAATTTTTTTTTCTTCTTCGATTTGGAAAGTCAAAAAATTAATGAAAGCTGGAAAAGTTCTCGTTGTTCGTACGAGAAAGCTGTAAAAAGTAAATTTCAGCTTCAAGTTTCAAAATGGGATTTCTAGTTCGTCAAAATTTCAATACCAGAAAATAATGAACTGAAAATCGGCATTCTTCAGGCATTTACGTTGTCGTTTTCTTCTATGAAATGTATGATTCATCATGACATGATCCGATTCCGATCATCCATGTTGCAAAAAAACACACCAGTATCTCACCTCCAATTCTCTCAACTACGTCAAGTCCAAGCTTCAAACTTCAAAGTCCATCCGTCAAAATTCTAGTATTATGTACCATTCTAATTAGAAGCATATCACTCACTTCTTTGAATTCCTGATTAATACCCAAACCTTGAAAAATAATATAATTTCTTTTTTCATTACGCCATTTATATTCCGACTATCAGAAATTACGAGAACTGGTCACTAGCTTACAGCTGACAAAATCAGTTGTTGATCCATAACTTCGGTTTCATTCCAAATATTAACATTATGTACTTCCACCTTCATACCTACTCGACACATTCTGGGCGCAGATTTCGTTCGGACTTTTTGGCTATGAGATTGAAAGATGAAATTGAACCCTTCCATAGAGCTAACTATTCAAAAACTTCTAACTTTGGTACAGCGAATAAAAGTTTCAAAGTTGTTGCAGTGAAAATCATCCACACAAACTCAAATCAATACATTATAATAATGATGATTAATAACATAAAATTATTTTCTCAAAAAGTAAAACACCGATACAAATGGGAGCAAAATTAAACGAAGTACACAATATTTTACAAACGGAAAACAACAAAAACTGAATATAAAAAATTTACATCAACGTTGCGGTATTTTCGTTAGTTTTATAAAATTTAGTTAAGTAATGTTTATCGAATCGCTCAACTCGAATAACTCTAACGAAACCGCATTCGTATCCGATGGCTAGCCAATTGAAACTGTTGTAGTTTTGATTCCAACATACCTGCAACAAAAATTCAAACATTATCTGTATTCAAATAGATAAACCGAAAAAGGTGAACCGAACGATCAACTTACTTTATTTACGGATGTAATGTTACTGTTTTTCAAGTCAAAACTCAAAGTTTCACTATTCATATCATTCTTAGCTTTCTATTCAGCGAAAAAAATATAAACACGATACTCGGTTAGTATAATGAGAATTAAATATGTAGTAGATATATTGGAAACCCTGATGAAACTTACATCTATGAATTGAATGCCATTATTTTTGATAGCTGTTGTACAGTCGTATAAATCATTTGTTGAAGGCATGGAGGCAACCAATTCATCAGAGCTGAAATCCTTCTTATCGGCATCACTTAATTTGACCAACTCAGTGGACGTAAGAATCTATAAGATGAAAAAAAAATGAAAAATACAGAATAAACAAAAAATTATTTGCGAATTGAATTAAGATCAAAATAAAACATCAAACCTTTTCAAAATCAGGACTTTTATAGGTCAACATGGCCAAATGTTTCGCAGCGTACACCGAAACAAAACCGCCATTACTTGAAACAGCAACCGTATCATTCCACAACGAATACGATAGGGACTGAAATTTTTACAAAGTGATATTATTATTCATCCTCGAACACAAATAAACCCAACAAACCGTAAAACTCACCCAGAACGTGTCTCTTATATTCATCAAAGTTTTCTTTTTTTCGAACGGATCACGAGGATGTGCAATAAAAGAACCTGATTCACCAACCCTACAAAAGAATATAAATTTTTATAAACAATACAGTAATAAAACGAAGTCCCGATCTTTATACAGTCAACTTGATACTTACAAATTTCCGAAATCGTGAACATTGGCGGTAACAATCCAATGCTGCATCCAAACTGCATCTAAAACAGGAGTGGGTCTTTCGCACTCGTGTATCGGACCAGATAAATCATTCAAATCCCAATGTCGGGTAACTCGATTTATCGAACCAGTGAGAAGGTACTTGCTGTTGTTTAACCAGTGTAGATCCAATGCTACGAACAAATTTTCACATCAGATACGATTGATCATTAGACCAAAACAAATCGTAGAATACGAACCGGTAATGGCCGAATTATGAGCCTCAAATATTCTATAAGGATAAACGACGTTTCCTTTCTTGAGTAATACAGATGCAGTATTGATGTTCCAAAAAGCGACAGAACCATTTGAAAAACCACCGATTAATGAACTGCAATACGACCAGTTGTTTAAGCAAATAGCATTATAATACAAAAGGTCAAAATGTAAATCAACGTCTTACTTATGAGGAGAGATTTGATCCCAAACTATTCTCGTGCATTGCACATTATCGTAGCGAACTTTTAAGATCAAATCTGGTTTAGGATTCGTAACAGTGTCCCTTGGAAAAAAAAATAAACGTTAATATATTGTTCATCAAGTGTCTACCTGTTTTATCGTATGGTCTGTCTTACTTAGGTTCTTTATCACTAATTTCCAATTTTGGTACATTATACACAATGACACAACCAGAAGACGTCGCCGCAGCTAGAATACCTAGTCTAGTGGTAGTCGATAAATTATTGAATCCGCCGGACGGACACCATTCCATGGACCACACAGCTCCGTATGAATGGGCAATTGACCATCCTAATACAGGTTTTTGGATGTCGTTGCTGTTGAAAATACGATAGCATTGGAAAGTTATCATTTCGAAACATTTCTACTCTAGTTTTAAAATTATAAAAATATATGTTATACGTACCTAATGTTATCAATGGAGCTGAATTTCCAAAACTGAATAAGAGACGGAAATGAAACACTTTCGTTAGTTCCTATCAGATGATTCATATGCCTCAAGGTAGAAACTGCGAGATATTGTTCGGTAACATGAGCAGGAATTGGCGCCCAAGCCATGGCCCAAACAGGACCGCCAACATAACATAGAGGAACTCCTACAAAAATATCGATACAGCGTTACAAAACACATCGTAATAATCGACATGTTCGATTTAAAAAAACATCATGATATACCTTTTATCACATCTGCTTGGAATAAATCAAACTGCGAAGATGACCCGCCGTTATGGAAATAAGCCTTCACTGATTTCGTATGTATTGGAATGTATTTTTCCGTTTCTGTGGACGATAACAATTCCCATTCCTTCGTGTTTACTTTCATATGAACGTGTAAAGGCGTCGAGGAAAATAATTTCAAACGTCTGTTCATCAAAATGAAATCAAACTCGTATAATTTGTTTTCGAAATAACATTCAAAACGAAGTATGTCGACTTACAAATCAACCGTCCACCTCAGAGGATCCGTGCGACCGGAACAATATTGTTGAAACGCGTTTCGGAGTCCTAATTTATCAGTAATACTAGTCGAAGTCAACACTCGATCAGATTTTTCTGGAAACAATTTTTTTAATGAACATAACATTCAACGGATAACATTATTCTGTCATTATGTTGCTTACTTCGCGGGGTAAGCGATGGAATTGCTTTTCGTATCGAAGGCTTTTCAGATTCCAAATCAGAATTATAATCGTCTTCATCATCGGATTTGTCCTCAACCGCACCAACATCGAAATCGGCGTCTCTGTTACTCGTTTCATCATCAGAATTATTCTGATCGTATTTAAAATTGTGGAATTTTTGACGAGTTGAAACTCGTCGTCCTGATTCGGTAGTACTGGTAATTATTTCTTCGTTTACATTACTCAGGCATTGCTTTTTAGAATGATAAATAATTTCATTTTCGTATTTGGTTTTATAATCGCACGAAGAACAGCTGAATTCCTAGAATTTGAAGAACCCAATATGATTGAGAAAAACGTTTCAAGATTGACAAAATCGCTAACCGGATTATTATACTTACGCAAAATATTGAAACGCAGTTTGATACATGAGATTTGAGATCTTCTTTACTAATTGCCATATGCCGACAACTTAAACCCATACACATGTACAAATCACACGACGTTTTAAGCTCAGTCCAAAATTCTTCATCAGCAATGACATCTTTTTTTGGTAATTCTCTTCTGGTGAAACCCATTCGAATACGTTTACGCGCCGGCGTATCGGGGTCATCGGAATCGCTGTAAGATGAAAAAATTCATGACGATGTTTTCAGATTTGAATCGGGACTAATTTGAAAATATTTCTTACTCTAATTCTAGCGAATTGAGTAACGCATCGTTTTCATTTGAGAAACACATGCCACCTTTAGTAGGCTTATAATAACCGTGAAATTTAATATAATGAAATCTAACGCTAGATGGCCGCAAAGCTCGTCCGCAAAGTTTACAAGTTTCAAATAAACTATTTTTGTCCTGAAAAAAGAAATGTAAAGTAAATTAAACGCGTACTTTCATAAAAGTATACTCGTAGATATAGCGAAAAGGAATCAATTTCAAATACCTCTTTTTGGCAAAATCTCACATGACTGACATAACCCACGACACTTTTACGTACATCACCACATTTCTCACAGGCGAGCCGGATAGCTTTTTTCTTCAAAGCATCAGGGGTAATCGAAGATTGTAAAATTCTCACCACATCACTATCATCGTTCAAGTCCTAAAAAACAACGAAGAACTTAGCAGTGCGATTATAAAAATCTAAACTATTCTTAAATACAATGAACTTGCAATTTCTTGATCGCCTTCTATCCAGCTAAGGTAATAATGTGATACTTGATGATAATTTTTGTAATGTCGAAACGTCATTTTTTTCTTACACCGTCCGCAATTAATCTGCAATACATTAAATCGAGTTTTCAGCAATAAATTAACACTCAATTTCACTCAATTAGTTCGGTCAAAATCAACATACCATCATATCATCAGTATATTTCTCGTCGTAAACAAAACTCTTCGGCTTTTTAAATAATTTGCCATATTTGGTCCGATTTTTCACATCTTCCATGTATAATTCTTCGTCTATATCACGCGTTTCATCTGGAATCTCGACAGGAGGAGGCGGAGGTGGTTTCTTGGGCTGCCAATTGAAACATGATCGGCATTAACTTTTACGAAAATGAAAACGAGAGCAGTTTTCTTCGGCTTGCAAAATTATTTACCTTTAAAATACGAGGAGCTTTCTGAGGTGCAACTTTTTCTTCAGTTTTCGAAACAGAAGCATCCTTTTCGGAATCTTTCTGTTCGTCGATATCGAGACGAGCTCGTTTTTTCTTAGGATGATAACTTTCCTAATATATAAAAATATATAAATTCAATTCCACATCGACAATGATAGGTTAACATTTTTATATCGTAAAATATTACATACATATATGAAAGGAGATTCTTCTCTGTCTTTGTGAGAATTCAAATTATTTTCCATCGTTTTTGGCGTATCGTTATTTTTCTGTAAACTAGTATCACTCGTCGTATCAGATTTCCGCGGTCGTCCCAGTTTACCCTTTTTTTTCTTTGGTAAGTTTACCTGAAAAAAAAATTACATTTCATTTTAAAAATTTCCACAGTTATAATATATGTGCAACTGGGTATAAATTCTGTTACTTTAGACGCAGGCTTGACGGTTGTTTCGGGAACGTCCGACTCGTCTATGGCAATATCATGAATTGGTCTCGGAGTAAAACCAAATGTATCTTGCAAGGATTTCAAAGACGGTCTTCCTTTTTTCTATTCGAAGTATACGAAAAAAATTAGTATAAAAGAAGATTCGTCGAATGCGAATTACTCAAAAATTATGTCAATTACTTTCACTGGAACATTTGGTTTCAGATCGTCCTTTAATACATTATTAATTTTCGCTTTATTCTTCAAAAATACGCTTTTACGATCAGACAATTTGGCGTCGAAAAGTTTATCCACCTTTTTTTGTTCATCTGTCGTTGTAGGTAATGATTTATTCAGTTTAGGTTTCAAAGGCTGAAAAAAATACAAAAATTGTATAGGAAAATTACGCTAAAACCATAATATTACAAAATAAGTATAATGAAGTAAATAGTACCACTTTGGGAACAGGTTGTTTAGGTGGAATTGACAATGATTTAGGTCTTTTGTGTAATTTAGGTGGTCTTCCTCTCTTTCTCGGAGCAGAGACGCCCTGAAAAATTTAGAAATACGTTAATACAAACCTACAATAAAACACGAAAATCAAAAAGTAATTCTTTACCGCTACTGAAGATGTATCCTTCATAAAACCGTTAGACTTTGCCTCGGCGTCTTTGTTTTTATCAAATTTACTGGTATCATTGAGAGACAAATCCGTATCAATTTCCTTTGAATCATCAGCCTGGTCAGCTACTAAATCGTTTTTCTAAAACAAAAACGTAAACGTTCGTTTTACTTGAAGATTTTTTCATTGGGAATACACCAATAAAGTACCAATTTAAAAGTTGATACGGGTTCAAAATCAGCCTCAAGTGTTTCGATAGAATCAACAGGTATCACTGTTTTCATCTTCTTCATTTTTATAATATGAACTTGTTTAATCTTTGATAAAAATCATTTTGATCATTAATTTTCATTTCATCTTGAATGTGAAGTTGACAACAACTAACAAAAATTTACCTTTGTAGAAACGGGCGTGAGAGTTGATTTGTGCGCGACTGATTCTTTGGTACGGACGGAATCACTTAAGGAAAGAAGGGCATTTGCGACATCACTACAAATACTTTCTTCCGTGGTTGTATCCTGTAGAGATAATTTTTTTATGAATGAATACGAATAAACGCAATAATAAAACACTGATATAGCTTTCATTACCACCATCGAAGATGTAGCAGGAGTCTCAGGCCGTTCATTAGTAGCTTCTGATTCGGATTTGATTTTTGGAGGCCTTCCTCGTTTCTTTTTTATAGGATCAGTCTAAAAATAATTTCTAATAGTAAAATTGTCTCATTGTAAAAAAAAAAAAAAAAAAAAAATCGGTTACATACCACAGCAGATGTGTTCTTAGGTGTTTCTTTTTGAGTGAAAGAATCAGATACCTACCAGAATAATTTCAAAAAAATTAGTATTCATGCATTCATTACATAAAATGCAACTTGATTTTTTATGATAGTAAAAATTACCATGGAATTCGAAGTATTGGCAGAATCAGAATTTGGTATTTTTATATCCGCGATATCACGTGTTTTTGGTGTTTCTACGGCGTTTAAATATGAATTTTCAATTCTATCGTTGACGTTGGTAGTTGATTTATTCGCACTGTTCGTAGAAATATCCTAAAATCATTTTTAAACACATTTGAGCATTTGTAAAATTCTTTTATTTTCAATTTTTTAAACACAGCGTGCAATAAAATTTTACGAAGTGTTACTATAAAAAGTACGTACAGTTACAATCGCGCTGTCATTAGCAGAGGAATCTAGATGAGCATCTGGATTTTTACGAGGCCTTCCTCTTTTTCTAGGAGAAGTATCGTTATTCTATTTTTGCAACAAAAAATCAAAATTAACAATTTTTTTCTCTCAAATAATAACTAAGCTGATAATAACAATTTAAAAATTTACTTTGGGTAATGAAGGCCGTTTTGGAACTTCAATACGTTTCGAAACTTCTGGAGTATAACTTTTGTAATCCGAATCATATTCAAAGTCGGGTAGAATCAATTTTTTTCTGGTTCGGGTGCTTCTCTACAAACATATCACCACAATAATTAATACTTATGTTTACTTCACTCATTAAAAATAAATGATTTTAAAAAAACACATCGTTAACTTACTTCTTTAATATTTAAATCTGTCGCAGGTGTTTCCACAATTAGTGATTTTTTACTTTTTCTACCGACAGTTTTTTTCTGCTTCGGTTCTTCAGAATCCAACGCAGCTAATTCAGTTCCATCTACTTCTTCTTTGGTCACAGGCGTTTCATCAACTTTTTCTTCCTTATTTAGATCGGTTTTATTCTTGTTTAATCGGCTGTATGATTTTAAATATTTCTGCAAACAAATGAGTTAAATAGGTTAAAATGAACTAACAGCGTATTCAAGCATGTAATAAGTTTTTTACTTTTTTGCCGGCGCGATTATAGTCGAATTCCTCAAAATCGGAATCTTCTTTATCGGCATCGGTGACATTATTGGTTTGACTTAGTTCATTTTCTTCTTTGTTCTGAAATTAGATAATAAATAGCAATTTTTTCCTCGATTTCGAATATAAAAATTCACGATGTATTACCTTTTCAGGAGAAACATCATTCAAATCTTGGACATCGCCACGTTCTTGCAAAGATGTTTCAGTTGTTCCTTCATCTTTGAATAAATTATACATCATTTTTTCGACATTTACATAGTTCTGAAATAATAACACGATTATGAATACCAAACAATTTAAATAATGTCCAAAGACTGAAGAATAATATGTTACCTCATGTTTCGTCGTATCATCTGTCTGTTTATCATTCTTGGAATCCGCTTCCACAGAATTACGTTGTAATTTCTCATCTTCGTCAACAGTTTGTTGTACTTTAGCATTATCACTTGGTTCTCCGTCAGGTAACTTTTCAGTAAGATCATTTTTTACTTCCACAGATTTGGGAGGTGCGTCGTGTGATATTTCAATTCGCTCATCTTCTATCGAAATATTTTGCGAGTTGTTTTGTTCTAAATTATCGTAATTGGTGCTAGGATCAGCGATAACATTGTTCTCTTTCGAAGGCGATTCCTCCAATTTCTCGACAGGTGATTTTTCATCGATTACGTCGTTCAATTGAATCGCTGAATGTTCAGTTTTTTCATTTTCATCGCATTTCCCGTTCTCCATTAGATCAGGAAGGTTATTAATATTTGCCGTTTTAGAGACATTCGCAGAATCGGAATTTTCCATAGGAGATTTTCCTACGGTGCTCGTTAAATCTTGTTTCACTTCTTGTATTTTTTCACTATTCGTTACAGTAGGCGTTGATTCAACGATAGACGTAACTTGTTCCATAATTTTACTGAAATAAATCACAACCGAATGAGATCACGAAACACCGAATATTTTACATAACGAATAAAATGTACATACTCGGTATTCTGATTCAGTTGAGATATTTCTTCAGTTCCGGCTTCTTTGGATTTTCTTTTCGTAATGGAAGAATCGGGATACTTCAAATGACTAATATTTTTTGATAACTTTATATCAGCGTCAATTTCCGAATTATTCTCAGAAACATATAACGATACCGGATCTGATATTGTAGTATATTTAGCATCGTATTCCTTCAAACTTATATCTGGAGCGCAATCCGGATGTTGCAGAATTAAATGCGCCTTGTAATGATTTTCCGAAGAAAAATACGAATTACAAAATTCGCAAAACGAATTATCTGCGTTCTTGGTTAAACGAATCTGCAAACAAAAATCACAAAACGTAATCTTGGTTTTTCTTACATCATGAGTGTGACTAAGAAAATCAATGAAATTACTCCTTCGCAAGTCGAAATGTGCTTAGAATATTCTACGGCATCTAATGCGATGAAATTGCATTCAAATTTGCTGCATTTGATTCCGTTATTCCACACATACTGATTTTTACGATTCGTGTTCGCATTATCATCGTCCTTTTCAATATTTGAACGTTCATTCGGTGGATGATGTTCGATATGTACATTCAATGCGCTTACAGTAAAAAATCGTTTACCACACACAGTACAAATGTGTTTACGATTAGTACTATTGTACGTTTCCTAAAACATCCAAATACATACATTGATTAATTTTCAAATCATCTCAAACCATAAGGTAGATTTTAATCACACATTTTTGACAATGGACGAGAAAAATCCGGGAGGAGATAAAACTGAAAAATCCCCGATATACGATTTGTTTAAAAACACAGAAAATAGTGTTTTGAAATAATCTGAGGATAACAGGCGATTTACTTTTTTTTTAAATTTAAATTCACTTCTGTTCCTTGATTTTTTTCAAGAGCATACTTACCACATTAGTAACGGGAGGTTTTTCGTCTTCTTCGTTCTCTTTACTGGTTGGAGAGTAATACAATAAAGATGGATCAAAATTGATCTTTTTTTTCAGATCTATCAATTAAATAATAATAATAAAATTACTACACAATATTAATATGATGAGGAACCAAAGCAAAAATTCATCACCCACAAATTTAATATCGCGAAAGAATGTGAGCAAAACAAAGAGAATTTCTTCCCAATTTTTGATACCAAATAAAAAATTAATAACGTTGATGCGATAAAACAGAAAATTATACAAAAAAACGAGGAGCCGCGGACTTCTTACAACGAAAAATAGTAATGAATCGACTAGATATTACTGAACAATTTTTATACCTTCCATGACAGAATAACACTTGGTATTCAAAATCTACATCATTATCACTGCACGCAAATTTTACACGATAAATCTACACTAAATGGGTAAAGTTCATAAAATTATAACTATACAAAGTGATATAAAATTACTTCAAAATTATCGAAAAATCTCAACCTTCTGAAATTGAAATTCTCCAAAATTTTAAAAATGGAATTGAACTGGCGTCGTGGTGGAGTGGAAACGGCGAAGAGAGATTACTTCGAATTTTGCAGTGTATTTTCAAGCGTATTAACTCTCTTTCAATGTTACCAACAAAGATACCGGGTGACCGATTGATTACACTCCCACGCATGCATCACTTTTTGGGATTTTTTAGTTCGGACAAAACAATTTTGAATGAAAAACTTCATTACACTCAATGTTGCCGAAGCGTATCATTTCATTTTAACACAAAATCCCTCCTGATGATAGTGACTGAGTTTTAAATTTCAGATAAGAGTTCAGAATTTTTTTCCTGATTTGTTGATAACTTGATAAGCCTGCTTTACTTTTCTAGAATTCCTGAATTGTGAATTTCATATTTTCTGATGAACGACATTGAAAATATAGAATTAATGATATTTTAATATGGTGTTTTTTTAAAAATCAGTGTTGTAAAAGTGACTACGCAGTACGCACATTGCAAGCTTCTGTTTCACGTTTCGTTTCTGTTCTGATTCTGACTTCGACTTCTGATCTGATTCTGATTCTGAAGCTCAATTTTTAAAGCATCGTTTATATTGATCATGGAACACAACACTCGTCAGATCTGTTCCGTAGAATTATACAACTACATAGTATTTTGCTGAGTCTCCTAGTTTCCATTGAATTCTCCTTTATACATTATTTTCAAAATTTGTACGTTTCACTAGGGTCCTGGGCAATAGTTTTTCCGGAACATTACTCATTAACCAATGTTGATTGACGACACCTAAAATATTCTATAAGTATAAAGTTGCGACTTGAAATGAAAATGAACCTATATAATATACCTGCACATCATTATTAAGTACTTATCAAGTACTTATCAATTTTCCATATCGTAAAAAAATCCAGAAGAAATATCACTCAGATAGGTATGAGACAAATGTTTAAAATCAATTTATTAATTACAATTTAACATCATGTAAAAGAAAATCTTACGATCGTAAAATATTAAATACTGAATTTAAAATAATAATCATACAAAATTTGAATAAATTATTACTCGACTTACAATGCTATTGAGAATGTACAATTTTTAATAAAGAAAAACAGAAAAGAAGTTCGTAAAAAATAATCGCCAAAATAGAAATAATTGTTTAAAAAAATCCTTATTTTAGTAATTTGACTAGAAACTAAAATGGTTCGAAATATTCCACACGTTGCAATGAATATACACAAGTATAAACCAAAGAAAAAAGAAAAAAAAACACATTAAAAACGTCAGTCAATTCGAGACAAATTATTTTTGGTAAGCGTTTTGATACTTAATACAGTTAATACAATAAAATTCAATTCTAACGAAAAAAAAAAAAAAGTAAAATATTAATGTAATGACACAATAAAAATATTACATTCGATTTAAAAATTTATACGTAGAAAAACACAGAAGAAATGAAAAATTTGAGCGTTTAGTTAAAATTCAGAGACTAAATTTTCAAAGCTCCTTGATTGAATTTTTTTTTATTTCATTTAAATTTATAATTTTTTTAAAGGAAGAAATGCACAATACACGAGCATAAACGCCTTCCAATAAATAAATGGCACGGAATCGGCGTTAAAGAAAAATAATTCTTTATTTTAATGAATATGGACGTTTTTGTAGGGGTTTATTACAAAATAGAAAATGGTAACAAATAAACTTCTACCATGACTAGACCCTCGACCATTTCGCATATTTTGGATCTGAAAGTATTTAAATATTACGCCAAGTAGTAATAATAATCATCATTGAATGAGGGAGCATTAATTGAAAATATACTAGTCTTAGAATCTTCCATCATTCGTAACAAATTATTTATGAAAGTTATAATTAGAAAAAAAAAGAGACTTAATTTATATATTAATTGCGTCGAGAAAACGATTATAAAAATCATTTTATATTCCCATAAATTTAATGGAATGATACACCGATTTAAATTGCGTTCGCTCAAAATTTAAATTTGAACAATTAAGTATATTACCTACATAAATTGACGACGTACGAATAAATTTTCACAAATTCGACTAACCATTTGACTAAAGAAAAATTTTCTTTATAAAAAAAAAAAATAACCAAAATTACATACTTTAGTGGAACAATTTTAAATCATAAATTAAGTAAAAGTACAAAACCTGTCAGCAGCCTTTCTCCTACGAAATTAATTAAACGAAAAAAAAAAAAAAAAGACAAAAGAAAAGAAACATCTTAATAACAAGTCTTATTTCCATGTAATAAATAAATACTTCTCAATTAGTAGTAGATTATTTTTTATCAAAAATAGGCAATTTTGATTTAACGGCGCCTTCGCAAATTAACAAACGTTGATTGGCGGATCGTTTCGATAACACATGCGATCCTCCGGTGAAGGGTTTTTCGAATAACTTTCTTCTTGTGTAGTAGTCTAAAGATGACTTCGTCACAGGTTGCCCATCTCCCTGAATCCAATTCCTTCGAATGGACGCGTGTAAACTGGATATTTTGTTGGATGATTCGAAAAAATCCCATTTGTGACTTAACGGCGAATTTCCTAAGTTTGTTTGCTTGCCTTCGAAATACTCGACTATCTTACTGATATGTTGCGGTTTCTGAAAATTCATCTCAAATTAATATTCGTTCTCGTAATTTTTTTTTTGGCAGGAAAGTACGGTTATATTACCTGTTTATCATCCCAAATTGGAGTTTCACTACTGGCCAAACTAGAAACATCTTCGGAACTATCGGTATACACGGACGATGCTGTGTGATGATGCATCGTACAAGGATATCGTCCATTGAAGTAAACCGGCGTCGAATTATCTTCGCTGTTAGAATCTAAAAACAAAGACGATGCAGCCGACGAAGACGATAAGGTTACAGAGGAAGCCGTATAGTGGTGATGTCCAACGCAAACATCAATACCTAAGGTTTCAAAATGAAAGCGTTTAACAACCACATCGTATACAAACGAAATCGGCTCATAAGTGATATCTCGACGTTTATTTTACCTGGCACGCAGAAATCTTCGCCAACGCTGCTGTAGAATCCGGATTCGCAGGATCCTCTACGACGTAAATTTAAAGCTTGCGTTTCGGCCGTAGGTAAAAACACAACATTTGAACACTCTTCTAACACGCTGATATTTGAACTAGACGAACAGCTGCGCAGGACGTTTCCACAATTCGTCGAATCGGCCAGTAAATCAGTCAAACAACCTCTCGATTTATACAACGGGTGTAGGAATAAAGATGAACAAATTTTCTTCGAATACGAATCAGCTGCGCACGTCGCAGGAGCAATTTCTTCCGCAGGATATTTGAACGTTGATCCGTTCGAAAACGTGGCTCGTTTTCTGCAAAACGTAGGCGACGAAGGTAACGACGACGGTTTAAGTTTATCGAATCGTTCGACGGCTGCGTCGTTCTTGGATTTATGATCATCTTTCAAACGTAGCGTAGCCGAAGACGTATTACAAGACGACGAAGACGACGAGGAAGATACCGGCGAAGCATTCGCGCGACTTTGCCAGTCGAGTTCGTCGCCGCTGTTGGTTTTACTAGATCTCTTATCCTTAATGGTTTTCTCTTTGTTATTGGAAGACGATTTGAATTTATTCGAAGTGGAAGAACATTTTTTAATTTCGGACGGTTTGATGACAGGTTCGATTACAATAGAAGAATTGACGCATTCGCGTACACAGTTTGGTTTATCTTCGGCCGATTTACGACGATACGAGGAAGACTTTTCATTTGCGTATGGTAACTGGGCGCGATGTTTGCTATCGACAACGTCTAACGTGCTGGTTTTCGTTCCGTATTCGATATCCGCGTAAAAAGACGGTTTCCTTTCGTCGGCGCCGTGAAAAGGCGACGGCAACTCGAAACAAGAAGAAAATAAATCAGTCGAATTGGTCTGCGCCAAGATTTTCTTGACGCCTTTTAGTTTGGAAAGTGCAGCGAAAGGGTTCGATTTAGGTTCCGTTGGTTTATAATGCGGATCTTCTTGGCACATACTCTCGCCGACTCTCTTCAATGGCGGTTGACATAACGAATGAGACAACCAATGACATCGAGCTTTATCCGAAGGAGCAGTCACTGCGGGGAACACGATCAAGCCAATATCTTCCGACAAAGATCTTCGATGAACCACTGCGCATTTTTGAAAATTAAAACGAACCGTTAATTATTCGTATTTCAAACATTTAAATCAAAAATATACTACATGCAGTAAATCGAAAAAAATATATTACATTTTCTATGGCTATTCTTCGATTCGGAAAGTATACTCGGCGTGGGTGATGGACAAGGTAGAACTTCTTCGCTTCTGGCTTCCGTTAACGTACATCCATTCGCTAAAAAAGCATTTTTCACCGGTTTGACTATTTTTTCTAATAATTTGGCTATATCGGCAAAAAGTGGCCTATTCTTTGGTTCTAACTGTAAAATCAAGAAAATTAATCCATTTAGTTATCATTTTCAATTAATCGAATGCAAATACAGATATTCGTAAGCGGTAATTAGTGGCAGGAAGAGAAGAAAACTCACATTGCAACATGAAAAAGCGAGTTTTAAGAATTCCGGTGGCGGAGGTTTCGGTAACTGAGAACAAATTTCAACAAATGCTAAATAATCTAAACCAAAATTGGAAGTTCGAGGAAGAATATCCGGATCAGCGTCCAGTCTAGCGATTAATTCACATAGCACGATTCCGTAGCTGAAAATGTCGCTTCTTTCGTCGTAAAACTGGCCTTTCAAACATTCCGGCGACATCCAATACGGTGACCCAACCGTTGGCAAACGTATACCAGATCTGTAGAGAAATAGTTTAAAAAGTTACAGATTACAAATACGAGGTATAAATGTTGTTGTAATATGTATTACAAAATAGGTATCTTAAAAACTTTAGTAACTTAGTTAGGTACTTAAAAAGTAATCGAGTAACGAGTTTTGATTTTTATGCTTTCTGGAGAAATTTTGAAATTCCAGAGAAAGAATTTGAAAATCGTGCCGGAGCGACCAAAATGACTGGAAATGGTGAAATTCGGTTCGAGGGAGTTGATATTAGTTTTAGGACTAATTTTAATTATTTTTACTGAATAAAAAAATATTTTTTTCGACAAAAGCATAAATCATCGAAAATGGTCAAAATGATCAATTTTGAATTTATAAAAATTCGCCAAAAATTAAAAAACCGATTCAGCCAGCTGAAATTTTTGTTATTGAGTTTGAGACTATTCTCTTTCCAAAAATCGCAGTCCCGTCGAGAAATTCTCCTGTAAGAACATTATAAACCAAAACCATTTTATATCACCAAAAAGGAGGCAAAATTTGATATTTAAATTTAGTGCACTCAAATTGTTAAAAAATGCTAAGATCGAGGAAAGGATACAAATAAATATAAACAGGAATAGATCTTGACTGAATTTTATTTTCGACACAGAATCTCCGATTTAGAAAAGCTCATCGTCTTACTTTGGTATTTTAGCTGCTAATCCAAAATCACCCACTACAGCAGTCATTTCTAGACAGTCTTCTGATTTTTTAATTAAAACATTCTGAAACAAAACAACAAACAAAATGAAATATTAATTACACAGGTTATAAGGAAAAAATTCGCTAATTGTAAGTTTATTCGGTATATGTATAGTAATTTTTCATGGTCAAGGGGAAAAGTCGCGTTAAATTTTCAACTTAATACAAATTGGTCGGTCGAAATGACAATAAAACGAACGGCGTTGCCGCGTTTGAATTTCTCATAACCTTGAAAAAGCATTGTAATATCGAATATAATTATTTGAAAAATCCAAATTCTTCGGTTCCGTTTGCCTGCACGTACATATACGATTGTTGTACTTATTTTATTTGTTCCGGGAACCACTCATACGCTGTTAAGAAAAGTACGAGTACAACAAACTGCATAAGAGAAGTCGAGTATTACAAACCACGATCGCGATTTCACGCCAACTTAAAAAACCATACACTCTACTCCATCTATTACAATTATTCATACTTGGTTGTTCATCGGTATATAATTTTTTAATTACGTTCAATTAATAACAAATTTATTCGCGTCAGTCTTACACTATTTACACACCACAAAAACCAGTCAGCATTCTTGCAAGGCTGGAAAATGACTTCAAATGTACTCGAAAAAAAAACAAGAAAAAAAAAGACGAATTCGTATTACGAAACGTTATCCGCCGCAAACAAATGGCGTCGTTTTCAATCACAACTGACGGATGTGCGTGACATTATAAGATTATATTCATAAAGTCACGTAACTCGCAGTCGAAAATCTCGTTAGATTTGTTTTAATCATCGAATAACAGATGAAATAATATATTGAAAACGGAAACTTCGGCTTTTTTCCCCTCCTCTGCACTTCATTCTTGTACGATTCACGACACCCAACAATTCTTCGAGTGTAGGTAGCTACGTATAAAATTCCCTTTTCACAATTTTGCGACGACTTTTCTCTAATTTTACCTGCGTTTGAAAAATAAATACTCAAAAACTCGTTAGCACGCGAAATAACTATAGAAAAGTAGTTTTTTCAACCATTTTTTTACGAATAAAATCGAAGCGAATAATCAATACGTAGCTATTAAGTATTTCGCCATCATTCCAACCAAGAACCTAGTAATCTTATTTCTTCGCTCAAATGTAGGTATACTATGGCTAATTACTAAAATTCAACTCGTCGTGGGAAAACAGACCTCACCTTTAAACATGAAAACCTATTGTATTACATTTGACATTCGTTAATAACAAATACCGTAGTTAATAATGTAAATAAAATTCCGATATTTTGTTTACTCGTGTACCACTAATTAATTCCTAACTTAATTACCAGTACAAATATATTTTTTTTTTCAAATTGCGTAAAAATTTTCCAAGTTTTCAAAAAATATGTAATATTCTAATGCGCTTTGTATTATATTGCTTTTTTGACGAAATAAAAACTAAAATAGGTATGTAAGTAGATATACATACTCAAAAAATATAGAACTAATTGGACAGATTGATTTTTTTTTCAAACGACGTGTAACTCACAATTTTTTGTGTATCTATAGGTGCTTCGTTTCATTCATACTTCAATTTCATATGGATACTAACTAGGTATAAGTAGATGAGTAGATAGGTAAGAAGGTAAGGAGGTAGGAAGAAATACTAGGTAGGTATCTACAAGTATTATTAATTAAACTTTTTCAAAAGTAATTATTGTCTACCCTATAAACATGATTTTTCTGTATAGGAAAGATTTACTTATCTAATTAGTTATGAATGAGGAGAAAAATAATTTATGCAGAAAAGTAGGACCTCTGATTTCACACTTGAATAACATATACGTAAGCTTTATCTTCAATTTCGGCATAACCATAATTTATGATAATTTATCCCTTATCTAAACATTTCACAGAAACCAAGAAACTGAGATATAAAAAGGGGGAATCTCAAAAACACGACTTCTTTTTGACCCTGAAGCCATACTTTTTTCAAATATCAATTATGCTAATTTACAAGAAAAAGTTTACCTATTTTTTTTTTCAAAACTTTATTTCGTTCAAAAAAAGTACATACCTACAATTTTTCGTTTTTGTTTGCTTTTTAAATGTGATTTTTTTTTTATAACAGGACCGCACTTAAATTTTTCCAGAAAAAAAGGTCTGAAAAACTAACTAAAAAAATTACGAAACGTAAGCACAACATTTAAATGTAGAAAAAAATCACAAAAAAAACTTGATCGAGAAAAAATAGGACTGTTTGGGGATATAATTGGCTAAAAAGTAATAGGTACGTCGTCGTAATTTTCGTCATAAAAGTTAGACTATTTCGCAACTTCAAAAGGAAAAAATAATAATATGACAATTTTAGCATTTTCAGAAAAAAAAGACTAAAAGGTGATATTCAACAGCAATTTTTGGTGAAAAAGTGAAAACTTTTGACAAATTTTAGGCCAAAAGAAAAATTTTGACAAACAAAACTTTTTGACAAAAAAGTGAAAATTTTTAGCAAATTTTGACAAAAAACGAGGCTGTAGCAAGTTTAATAAAATGCAGAGCTTTTGGCAATTTTTAGAAGAAAATTTAGATTTTTTTGGAAATTTTTAGTCAAAAAGTGAAACGAGACTTTTTGGCAACTTCGACAAAAAGCGACGAAACTTTTTACTAATTTTGTTTAAAAGCAAAACTTTGCTTGGACAATTTCAGCAAAACGCAGGTCTTTTTCGCAGTTTTTTTTTGGCAAAAATGCGGGACTTGTTAGAAATTTTTAGCAAAAAAGTGAGGCTAATTGGACATTTTTAATAAAAAAAAGTAAACATTTTTGGAAAAAAAGTGACACATTCTCTCTCATTTTTTTCGTACAACAATTTTTTTTCGCAAAAGGCAAGGCTTTTTGGCAATTTCTGGCAAAAAAGCACGTCGTCGTCGTTTGGCCAATTTTTGAAAAAAATAAGAAACTTTTGGAAATTTTTTGCTACAAATTAAAAATTTTTAGACAATTTTAGGTAAAAACAATACTTTTTGGCAACTTTGAAAAAAACCGAAATTTTCAGCTAAAAAGTGAGTCTTATTGGAAATTTTTGGTGAATAAATGAAAACTGACAAAGCCAAAACTGAACATTAAAAAGTAAGTCTTTTTGGCAATTATTGGAAAAAAGTGAGACTATTCACAATTTTTCGGCAAAACTAGCATTTTAAGCAATTTTTGGTTTAAAAAAAAGCGAGACTTTTCAACAAGGATATGATAAACAAAAATTTTTAAAAATGTTCGTAGAAACGCGTTTTGAAAAGATTTGAAGTTTTTGTGCATCGAGCTCCTGCGGTTTGATTGATATGCAACCTTCATGACATGATGTAACTTGAATTGCATGCATTACGTACTTATCCACTTGAAGAAACAGGACCACTCTGACTCATGGTTCACTCTCACTCTGTACTTGTCAAAGAATGATCATTTTTGTATTTTCAAATAAATTTTCAGAAAATTTTTTCAAATTGGTACCGATTTTTTGAAAAATTTTGCTGATCAACTTGTATGATTCAATTGGTTTAAACGTAATTCAATTTCAATTCAAGTTACTTATTTAAAATTTTCAGAGACTTTTCCGGTTATTTTTAATGTGCAAAAAAAAACGCGTCAATTGTTTAATATTTGAGCAAATTTAAAACATCGTTTTTTGGTAAAATACTTGAGTAATTTTTTTGGAAAATATTTTTCTGAGTATCTTTTCCCAATAATTTCTTCAATTTCGGCGTCGAGTGACCGAAAAAAAAGGTCAATGTGAACTCGATATTTGTCTGTTTTCATTTCACCTCTACTCGCTTCCTAATGCTTCATTCTCTTTCACTCATCAATACGAGTAGCAGGTACGAAAAAACTTTGGAAACTTGGTCTGAAATACACACAACAGGCACATCGCGTGATAATCCGACTTGATTCACTCGTTCAAGACGTCCGTCGTCGTCCTATTTCTCTATGGTAGGCTGATCGTCTCGAAGACATTGTTTCCTTTCCATTCGAATACCGATTTTCTCTAACCGATATATAAGATTACGAATGAAAAATCTTCCGGTATTCGTTCCTCTCAAGCGAGCTTCTCACCCAATTAACCACAGCGTTATTACAATGTTTATACGATTAAGGCGGATAACAATACATCAAGCACTTGTACATCTACATACCACATACAATCGAAAATTAACACATACACTGTTGCAAGAATCTTATACCTACCTACATGTACGAGTACGAGTATATGTAGAATCGTTAATTTTCGAAACTGTAACAAACCGAAACGGAACCGTTTGTTTTTGGAGTACGGGTGATAATTAAAACACACCGCATACGGGAGAAGAATACATACGAAGACGACGAGAAAAACCAACCGACTTATTGTACGAAGTATGATGAAAACATCCGAACGTGAAAAATTTTAATCGGACGAAAAACGGGACATTAAGCAGTTTTCTTCGTATGTGCACTAGTGTGAGTGTATTAACGGTAATAATTAACTTGATATTTACGTTTCAGTTCATTCAAGAAGAAGCATTCTTCTTCATTTTTTCCCCAACCTCACGCTAGTGTAGGTACATATAATAATGATACTTACATATATGTATTATACACGTACACGTAAAGAAAATAATATTAATTACTTTAGAAGTGAGATCACGATGAAAGACATCCTGAGAATGTAAATACTGCATTCCTTTGGCAATGTCTAAAGCTAATTTCATCCGCACCGAATATGTCAACTCCTGCGACGACTGTATCAGTTGCTCCAAACTTCCTCCATTGATATACTATACGTAAACAAAAGTACAAAAAAATTAATACCTCTACAAAATTTCGTCACCGTAACCGCGACAATTTGTTTCCGTAAGACGCGGTTAATTTTCACAGTTCAGTGAATGAACGAACAAAATTGCCTTCGCAGAAGGAAAACCGATACAATATACCAGAGACTGAAAGATGAGAGGAGAAGAGACTGAATACATTTTATAGAGGACAGGCCAATTGTCTTTCAAAGTCTTCCGGAATTTATCTAAAATTTTTGGAGAATTCCTAAAATAAAGTAAATGGCAGGTCGTACCCTAAAAAAGGGCCACTTTAGGAAAAAAAAGTAGTTGTTTGCCATTTTTTAGTAGTATAACCAGTGCAGCTCCTCGGTCAACTCCCCTCATCAACATTTTTTAGTTTCTGAACTTGTTTTTACAAAAAACTAATGCTGGATTTCAAGTTCAGCAGATCAGAATATCCCGACTACCATATACTTTCAGTCATTTCAATCAGTCTGTACAAAATCACTTTTTTTGCGTTCATTTTTTCTAGCACCAACTGATATGATTGAAGAAAAATATGAATTTTGAAAATTTGATCAAAATGATTGTGAAAAGTGTGGTTTTTGACCTGTCGAACACGAATCCAACGTCTGATCTGTAGAATTAACAACAGAAACAGGGTGTCCACCCTTGTTCGGAAATGATTTTCTCTGACTTTTTCATGTTTTCCAGACCAATTTCTCCAATTTTCCAGATCCTTGAAAAATGAATTACACGTGCGACCAGGTGGGGGGGGGGGGGGGGGGTCTCAAATTTTTTCGAACATTTTGAGAGCCAAATATCGATAATACAAATAGGTACAGAGTTGTGCTTTTTTTTTTCAAGCACGACTGCGTGCTCAACAGGGTGACCCATATTTGAACTTGGTGAGAAACATTTTTTTGGTTTTTTAGTGGGACCCCCCCACCCCCTAGTTTGGGGAAATTTTACAATTCGAAAAATAGAACGACTTCATTGACAAAAACTAGATTTTTTCAATGTTAACATCTTTCAAATTTAATCAATAATTTTTTGAAATTCCAGAGCTCGGAGCTCGTACTCATTTTTTCCGAAAAAAGTGACATTAGTAACCTTAAAAAAGCTCAAAAAAGTAACCAAAAAAAAGACAAAACATGGGCAATACATTTTAATGCAGAAAAAAATTACCAAAAAAATCAGAACTTTTCGTTTGAAATCAAAATCTAAAAATTAAACTCGATAGAAACTTATTTAATTTCAGCAAAAAGCTGGACATTTTGGTAATTACTGCCAAAACAGTATTTTTCCCAATTTTTGCAAAAGAAGTTAAATTACAAATATTTTGCAACTTACTGATTGAAAAAAAAACCGATTATTTGGCAATTTATTTGGACCGAAAATTGGGAATTTTATGCGATTTCTGGCAATAAATATGAGACTTTTGACAATTTCAGCAAAAGAAAAGGTTTCTTCAGCAATTTCTGGCAAAAAAACGACACACTTTTTAGCAACTTTTTGCAAAAAAAAAGAAAAAAATTCTTGACAATTTAGACTAAAAGCGAGACTTTTCGCTATTTTCGACAGAAAACAAGACTTCGACAGTAATTTCAGCAAAAGGCAGGGCTTCTTAGCCATTTTTAGCAAAAAGTGAAACATTTTAGCAAATTAGCGAAAAAGCGAGATTTTTTAATGATACTCATAAATCATAAGTTGACAAAATGCGAGACTTCAACAATTTTTGTAAAAAAGCAAGACTTTTTGGGAATTTGGTGATTTTTGACAAAAAACACCAGCGAAAAAACTGCCAGAGCAAAGCGAAAGTAAATTTTTCATAATTCTATGACTTTTCCAGGTTTTCCAGGCTTGTGGACACCCTGAGAAACTAGGGAGGTTATTATTTTATACTTGAGCATTCAGAGAGCTCATGAAGAATTGAGTGAAATCCGAGGATTTGACTTCATTTTTAGCTCGAGTTGAAATAAAATAACTCTCAAACGAGGAATCAGAGATCACAGATCACGATAACGTAACACTGAAACTAACATTTTATACCTGAAAACATTTTTACGTTTCTAGGGAGATAATCTACTACATTATCTCCCTAGTTGCATAATATACTATTAAAACCAGAACGACAGCCTATGACTATGACGTTTTCCCAAGTTCATCTATCAAATTACTCTCACGTCCCACCTCGCAAGTCAAAGGGTTACGAACCGTTGACTCTATTTTGGAAACAATTTTCTACAATTTGAACCGGATTTCGCATCGCTTTTCGGCAGTTTTTTTTTTGCAGCACATGCGGCATCGTTCATTCACCAAACACTATCGTATCGTAATATGTAATTAAGGTAAACTCATCACATCAGGGTAACTAACCTCGGTAAGTGCGTGGAGTTGACCCTCGTGAACGCATACGCCCATAAATCTGAAAAAAGAAAAAAAAATCGAACAATGAAATAATACAGTTATAAATTAATATATCGCTCATTTGTTCAGAATACATTAAGCAGCAATAATAGCAATAATAAAGCCAGCAGCGCCAGCATACGTATATGTTAACGCACCGACCAAACAAAAGCATCGTTCTTATAATCTCTTTCGTCTACACGATAATTAAAGCTTGTATTTAATTTATTGTAAAGCAACCGGTTTATTTGGAAGCCATGAAATTCAATGAGTATATAGATACACTTTGAAACACGCCTTCGTATACATATAATATATTTCATTTATTAATAAACTCGATCAATATACACGAGTATTACCTATAGACGAATAGATGTACAATATGTAGTACTATACTCTCTTATAGTCAAGTACAAAGTGTTGGTGCTCTTTCGTCGTCTCATATATGCAATTAAAACACCATTCAACGATTGCATGTACTCGTAAATTAGGTAATGATGTGTTAAGTAACGTCTCTACACTCTGTTCGATTCTCTCACTTCAGATTCGACGTATATTTACGTTTCGTATTCACGTCGTCGTCGGTTTTCGGAGATCCTACACAGTTACAATGTATCTATCTCGTGTGCTCTCGTGAACCACACACTAAGAGCAATCTGCTGACCGAACCATCAAATGGACGTCTACACAGACTATCCAAACACTATATAGGACCTACAAAACGGGGCTGGTGCTTCTCCCAACAAAATAATACGATAAAATTTGACGCTATTTTACGATCCAACGTCAAACACCTGCGCACTTCAATTCCCTATCAAGTCGTAAAAAAAAAAGATTGAGCAATGTTCAGAGATCTACCAAGTATTAGCAAAGGTATCCTCAATCCTTATAGCACACAAAGATACGGTAATTGATACAGCTGGCGCATCAACCATCGAAATTACGTAAACTACTCGTATATAAATACCGCAAAAAACCTACAGATAGGTATTTTCCGAAACTGATTCATTATATCAAAAATGCTGACTCGTTTTATTAGGTTTACTGTGCCCAAAATATTAATCTAACCTATCAACCGCAGCCAGTCTTTAGAAACTAGAAAGCGATTCGAAAATCGACTACTTTTTTTCTCTCTTCGCCACACACACAACCTTGACCTATGGGGGAAAATACCTCAAGACCAGAGAGCTATAAGACTAGCAGACATACGTCGACCGTAATCTAAGTATTATAAACAACACTGATATTTGACACGACTTTTTCACCTGTGTCTGTGTGCTGAGCTGTGCTATGCTGCGCTGTGCCGATTCATAAAGTAGTTTTATGAAATCGCCCGCCGCCGCATTCCTTTCCTCTATTTCTCTGGCTACACATATATTTACATTGTGTACCATGTAGTGCCTGCTGTAACCACCTATACCTAAATGTATACCTTACACGTGAATTAGTTTACTACACATATACAAGCATGATATGTAGTATAGACAATATCTACATAGTATAGACATTATAGATAGATAGAGAGGTGAAAAAAAAGTAAAAGAAACTAATAACGCGTTATAATAATACTATTGCTGGATGTAATTATCACTTAAAACGTATATATACAACAGGTATCGCACATTAATATCCGGGCGTGACCCAATTTTCCACATTTTATTCAACTCTTCCGCAGGGAATAAGCATATTTTTGTTTTGTAGGTAACTAACTACACTATAATGTAAGTAGCGAATTCACGCGAAATAAATATTATAAACTTTCCGTTTCGTTTTCCGGAGAAAATATCGCATTTTATAGGTAATTAGTCCGACTGGTAAACTGAAAATATGTATCTAGTGCAAAATCGTACCCATACTCTAATTTTAGGCCATTGGAGTCTTCGAGGCTCTTCGAATGGATATGCTCAATTTCAATGCAGCTAGTTCTCAAAGGTCGCTAGAATTTTTGAATTTTTTGAAATTTGCACATTTGTTTAGGGATTTAGGCCCTAGGGCTTTAATAAAGAGATAAGTGGAAATTTGAAGGCATCGGAGTCTTCGATGTTGTTCGAATTGATATTCTCAATTGCAGCACTGCAGCTAGTTCCCAAAGGTCACAAGAATTTTTGAATTTTTTGAAATTCGGTCATGGGGGGGGGGCTTCTTTTAGAAAAGTAAATTAAAAGGTCGCACAAATTTTGAATTTTTTGAAATTTGCACATTTGTTTAGGGATTTAGGCCCTAGGGCTTTAATAAAGAGATAAGTGGAAATTTGAAATCAGCATCATAGAAAACTAGCGAGCCATCGATCATACTCATTCTGTAACTTGACTGAAATTCTAAAGCAGAATTTCTAGAATCTGCAAAGGTCACAAAATTCACTTTTTTTTTTGAAATTTGGGGCTTACTATGTGGTCTAGGAGCTCGTATCCAAAAAAAAAAAATTGAAATACAAAATCAGCATACCTATCTGAAAACCTGGTAGAAAAACTGATTGGATAAACGTATAGTTTTCCGTTTTAGTTAATATTATGTAGTTTTTCTTAAACAGAAGTTCAATGAGAGTTTTGGAACTAATTCGGCTACTCGTGTTTTTAAAGAAAAAACTGAATTAAGGTTTTAGGTTTTTTTTTTCGTTTAAATCAAGCTTTGGACATGAGCAAAAATCAAAAAAGGAACAGTTTTCACTTTACAATGACTTTTTCGCGATTTTGTCATTCTATTGAATGTTTTTAACAAGTTTTCAACACCTTTTCTTGCATTTCCAGCAAATTTTTGGAAAATTTCTCCAAATTTTAATTTATTTTTCGTAGTTTCTTCTAGGCTTTTAATAGTTTTTTTGAATGTTTTTACATTACTTCAAGTTTCAACGCTTTTTCAACACTTTTTTGGTAATTTTGATAAAGTTCATTATTATTTGGTAATTTTTACTATTTTTAACGTTTTTACTAGTGTTCAGGTTTACGAAAGATTTCAATGATATTTTATACGAATTTTGCAAAATTTTGTCAAATACTGAAACATCACTTTTTTGACAATTTTAGGGATTTTCATGTTTTTAAGTTACAATTTCAGCACTGTTTTATGCAATTTTTTCAACATTTTGCCACATTTTGAAAAAAATTCTTCTGTATAATAATTTTTATTGATTTTAATACTTTTTTTAAATTGATCATTTCAACAAGTTTTCTGGAATTTTTCATGCAATTTTTGTCAAATTTTATTGAGATTTCATCAATTTCAAGTTTTAGAGAAATTTCAACGACGTTTTATGAAATTTTTGGCTGCATTTCGTCAAACACTGAAATTTCATCCTTACTTAATATGTTTGAATAAGTGTTTTTACACCATCTTAACACGTTTTTAGGGCTACTTCATGCAATTTTTGTCAAATTTTATTGAAATTTGGAGCTTATTGCGGTCGACCTGAGGGACTCGTATCAAAAACGTGGTTGAAATTCAAAACTAGCAGACAGCTAAATTTTGCGCTCATGCTTTTTTCAAAAATCAAACACTCAATGAAGTACTTAAAATTCCGACAGATATAATAATGGTTCCTTCGTTAAAGTCCGGTAGTTTTTCGTCTGTGACGTCTGCGTGATATAATAGTACCTTGGTGGATGTGGATACAGAACTACAGATAGATGTTTAGATACTCTAGGTACGTCTTATACTGCACGCTACGAAATGATCTTGATGCGTGAAAATGAAAGCGTACAGGAGATTACAAAATAAACCGAATAAATACCTACTGTTGTGCAGCAACGACTGGGTGTCTTTATCTACGAGTGATTATCATTTCTGAATAATTTGCCACTTCAATTATAACGTATGAGAATTGAACCGCTATAGAGTATGTAACGCACATATTTACCATACGAAGCGCAGTTAGTTGAATATTTACGTTTACTCTAAGGAACTTCAACCATGTGATGACTAATCAGTACTGTTAAGATTAATTGTATAGAAAGTGAATGAAGGAAGTAATGCCAAAAATGTAGACGACTTTTATTCCTATAATGTTTTACCTACTCGAACGAATGCAACGTTCAGTTGTTTGGGTCGAAATTGTACGATAGAAATTTTTCAACTATTGAAGCGACTCGATCGTCTCAGTAGGGATATATTTTGTTTTCGAAGCTATAGTTAGTTAGTACGCGCATAACTTCACTCAGTTAGGTACCTGAGAATAAGTATTATTACGAGTATTCTGATTTGGAAAAGTGCGATAAATCAGCCAGTTAGGAAAAAGCTCAGTTTAAATGGACCCCCTAACGTGAATGATCAAAAAACTAAATTTATGGAATGGTACCAAGAATGTGAATATTTGTTTGAATGATGTTTTACTCGCGCTTATTTGTAATTTTTGTGTAGTACACACTTCTTGATGGATTCCTACACTAGTTACGCCATCACTGATAATCGTATATAGCTTAAGTGAAAAATGAGTTTTGGAGATTTTTTTATACTTCTACTAAGAATCTCCTGGAGTGACTCTAAAAGAAATTCTTCATAGTCTGTACTCTGTACATTTGAAGTGAATTTTGAAAGTTGTTTTTTTTACATGCCAGCGGAATGCCACATATGAAATACCTAATCATTCTACAAAAAAGACCAAAAAATCAGTGTATTGAAGATTGTCAAAAAATGAAACGTTTTCTGGCTGAAAAAAGGTTTGACCAAAAATATTTAAAATTGAAATAATTTTGCTCATAACCCTCCCTTCAAGAAAAAAAAACCTTAGCCTCCAAGTAATGTTGCTCTCACTGTACAGAGTTCCTTGATGTTAAGAAAATCAACCGAAAAAAAAAATTTCAAAAATGCTAAATTTTTGCATCGAAGTTACTCCAGAAAAATTTTCAACAATTTTTGAAAGTTCAATAGGTACCTATACCTATGAGATCAAAAATTCACAGAGCAAATAAAATGGAATTTTGGCAAAAATTTAGTAGGAACTTCTATTTCAAGTTGAAAATAACTCAGAAAAAAACATTAGCTCCGGAGGTGCTTCTGGAGCCTGGAGGAAAGATAAGGGTCTTCAGAGAGAGGAATATTTTCTGAAAAAAATTGGAAATATTTTGCATGCATTACCTACTTCTGAAACCGGAGAAATACTTTGAAATGCAGTTGTGTCGATTTTGTGGACATTATTGCGAGCCAAAAAGTTATTAAAGTGGAAATTTTTTGAAATTGGCCATAATGGCCATAATGACCAAAAAATTGACATCACTGCATTCCAAAAAATTTCTCCGGTATCAAAAATGATATTTTTTGATGATTTGGCTCAATTGATGCAAAACACGTACCTGAGAAGAAAAAATGGTCAAAATACGAATGTACCTACTTAAAAATAAGCGATTTGCAAATTTTCAACCGCTCGGTAGAACACTAAAGTGGACTTGGATTTTGATGCGACAATGATCTAGATCGATGCGGAATCTCGAATACCTACCATATTTTGGTAGTGGCTCATTTTTCCCAAAATAAATTAGGTAGAGTGTAGAATGAAAACCCCACATTTTTTTAGAAAATGCCACCTCTTTGGGGATACTTATCTCCCCTACAGAGACACTTCCGGAGCTCAAGTTTTTTCTGAAGGACTTTTCAAATCAAAATGAAAATTTTTACTGAATTTGGTCAAAATTCTCTCTTTTTTGATTTTTTTTTGATCGGCTCAAGCTTTGATTTCGAGGCCTTCACCAGGCTAAATTCAGTCAATATTTCAAGCATTGATCTTCAGAAAAGGAAAAATACTAGGGGTTCGATTTCATTGAATTTCTTCAACTCTAGGAAATCTACAGAATTATTTCATTGATATTCACTTATTCTTGAATGACATTATCCACCTCTCATGAAGAAAATTTTCAAACTCACATGGCGAAAACATCTAAAAAACACAACAAAGGTTTTTGATTTTGTATTTTTCTTTTCATTGAACAGAAAAAAACAAGACAAATTTCAAAAAAGCTGATACTAGTGAGTGAAAATGAAATTTCAGGAACCCACCAACACCTTTGATAGAATGCCACTCTTTTCCCCTCCCTGATCCTCTCATCAATCTCTTTTAAATAAAACCTAATTATAAAATTTAAGCAAATTTCGATGATATCGTGTCGAATTTGGTATTTTTAAGTAAACGGAGAGACGAGGAGAAGAGTGCTGAATATCTACAAAAAATATGTCAAACACGTTTTTAAAAAACCAAAACCAAAAAAAAAATGTAAAGATGAACTTCTTGGTTCACGAAACACATTCGTGTCCTGTATTCGTTCTCCTCAATTCCCTCAATTTTTTCCCCACAGTTTTATAAGTTTGTAAAAGTAATAGCCATGATTTTCAAACAAAAATTAGCCTAAAAAAACCGCAACATTGTACAAACAGTCCGCAGTTCCGCAAAAAACTTCAACACGAAGAATAAAATTGGCGCGATTTCGGTCCTTGTACTTCCGCTGGACGTTCAAACAATGATTAGACGATTTATAGCCGAGCAATGCTGTGTAAATGTAATGTATGTAGTATCGTATACAGAATATTCCATGCATAAAGTGCAGATACACTTTACATATACGATACCATACACATGCATAACCTTCAGGAAAGTAACCTTGCGCTTCCACCGTTACGGATATTATTTGCAATTTACACTTAATTATCTTTTCTTTTTTGGCAGTAACATTGCGCTGCTAGTCGTGTGACCGCATGGTTTATAAAAATGCCAACCTATTAGTCTTATCCGACCATGTATAATAATCTTATTACTCACTAGTCAGAAGAGTACCATTACCTGTGACTTCTAACTATACTTACCTTTACCTATTCTGTATTTATGTATGAGTACTGAGTAGTTTCGAGAACATATTATAATGCATTTATACTTAGACAGTAGAGAGCAGACGCACTTACATTTACGTTAGAATTGCTAAGTTATACTAAATTCAAGAAACGTACTATAAACGGCGTAAAAACGCAACCTGCGATTCATTTTCTTATCAGAATCGTAAGCAAAGGTTGTGAAAACACGAAGAAAAGTTGGTAGGTAAAACACACTGTCAAGGTCAAACAGGTATGATAATGTCACAAGTGGATATCTTTATTTTTAGTAATATGTTAATTGTCTCTGGTTAAAATAAAACCAACGTGTACATCGCACATGCTACACGCTACACACTACATCGTGTATGAATCGTACACCACGATTCAGCTCTTGCCATACAGAAAAATGAAAATTAAACGCCAAGTCAACCGCTGATCTTGATTCCCGACAACGCGCAACGGCGCGGCGGCAAAAGGCATAATAATGCGTACAAGATCGGTGAAGAGAGGCGACTAGATAGCATACAATTTAATATTTCCATCTGTTGTTATTCGCGCTTCCTCTATTTAATTAACGTGAGAGAAGCACTACCGTTCAATTAAAAATCCGCCCGCGTCAAGTCTCTCTCTCTCGTATACGTATATATGATGAATTAGTGAGAGAAATAACCAGCCCAGCGAGCCAGAATCGTGTTTCATACAACACTTTGTGCAGCACAGGCCACAGAAAAACCGAAGAGTGCCAGATTTAACTGGAAGTGTTGTTTCATCAATTTTGAAACAAAACGAGGAAAAAAATGAAAGAAATAGGCGCGATGCGGCGATGAGCTGAACCAGCGATAGGTTCAGGTTCGCAATGCTGCGGATATTTCCATTCGCCGGCAAATTCTTTCAAATTAAACGATCACAATAACATCACCGAACCGCAACAACCGTGTAATTCAACTCCGACAAGGTTAAATTGACTATGAAAATATGCAACACCAAAATACAAAAGCGCGATTCATATAGAAAGCACCATACCTTATATACCGAGCTGTTGACACCTAAAGTACGCACGATATTTCGCGTACCTGGCTGTATAAAACTAATAATAAGGTATGATAATTAGAAAATAATAAATATTTGTCAACCTGCGTTGCCCTTATCACCGCCACGCCACGTTTGTTTGGCCATCGCAGGTAGGTCT
Source organism: Planococcus citri (assembly GCF_950023065.1). Taxonomy (NCBI): domain Eukaryota; kingdom Metazoa; phylum Arthropoda; class Insecta; order Hemiptera; family Pseudococcidae; genus Planococcus; species Planococcus citri. The sequence continues at coordinate 51,830,085 of NC_088679.1, forward strand.
AGGTACCTACTCGTTGAGATTAACCTTTTCAATTAAACCACTAAATATGCGGAAACGAGAAACGACAAACATTCCAGTCACCTTTTCGCATTGAAAAATTCACGCTAATTACGTTTCATCGAAAATATCACTTATTACTCTTTAGTATTCTGAAATTACTTCTTCGAATGCACGTTAAGTATCTCATAAGTAGTACCTTTGCCTGCTTAGTGCTCGTTGAAATTATGGTTTTAATTTCAACACGCAGATGCAGATATCATTCACTAAATGGTCACAAAACACAAATCAATACGTTTCAGCTTGTTTTGCTTCATTTTGATAAGATAACGTCACCTGTATATGCTTGTCCTCAAAATGGGACAATCATAAGTGGGCATTGTCAAACAAAATAACATTTACCTTTGTACTTGGCTTAAATGGAAAAACCATTAGATTTTTCTAAAAAGTTGTCTTCAAAAAACTTTTTGTAAACTCATATCTTCAAAATATTACCAACGAATACACATATGTAAATCGAAATTACGTACAATACTCCATGTGTATTATATATCGTAAAAAAATGTACATTTGTGATCAATCACTTTGACCCACAGATCAAACTATATAAATTCATCAGTTTTTTTTCAAGGGTCTTATTAATAATTACAGCAAAACAAAAATTTATCTACGTAGGTAGATAAATCATTCAAAAGTGCTACCCGTAGGCGAAATTCGATAAAGTTTAGAGCTCGCGAACAAGATGAACAAAATTTTCATTCGGATAATTATGGCGGCTTAAAATTACACTTCAATGATTTAAGACCTTACAGAATATGTACTGCAATATTGTACTCTTTTTGCATCGCCTTCGTTCTTAATCCTAGAAACATGTGTTATCGATTCAATTTTACAGGGACGCCTCGTAATAAAGCATTAATTTTACGATGTCATTTCATTACTTCCTCCATCTTGCATCTTTTCCATTAACTGATTATTATTACTAACTAATTCTTTTCTCTTTGCTCAGCAAAATGAGAGAAATTCAATTATTTTCCATTTCGTAATCGTAATCATATTTTTATACCTCGCTGAATGTTTAATGAACAAAATACAAATACCTCAGTTCAGTCATATCAAACAGCAGCCAGAAGGGCGAGTGGACGATAACTACTTGCTAAAGAAAAAATTACCGGAGTCTATTTAAAATAACAGATTTTTGCATACTTACATTATTCTAATTCTTTTTTTCAGGGAATCCTTAAAAATACAAATGAGGTCAATTTTGGATCTCCAAAAGTCAACTCAGTAACAAAATATTCATCATAGGTATAAGGAAATGAAAAGAATACAAAAAATTGTCAATTTGTTTGCAATATTTACAAGGCTTGTACTCATTTTTCCCCATAAAAAGTAACTTGAGAGAACAAAAAAATCTCAAAAAAGTAAGTAGCCAAAAAAAAAGAAAACTAGGTTATTTGGCAACAAGCAGCAAAGTATGAATTGTGCAATTTCTGGCAAAAAACGAGTTTCTGACAAAAAACCACTCACAAGACACTTTTTTGAAAATAGTGAGACTTTTTAGAATATTTTCCAAACATTTGGCTATTTTTGGCAGAAAGCGAAAATTTAACAATAATTTTAGCGAAAGATAGAGCTCTCCGCAAATTTTGGCAAAAAAGAAAAACTTTTTGGAAACTTTGCTTCAAAGTAAGAGTTTTTCATTATAAATTTGCAAAATTATAATTTTTGCAAAAAGCAGAATTTTGAAAAAAATTATTGACAAAAAGTTGAAAATGTTTAGCAAAAAACGATACTTTTGGGTAATTTTTGGAAAAAAAATTAAAAGTTGAGAAATGTTTTCAATTTTTCCTAAAAAGGTTGGGCTATAATATGACAACTTTTTGATAGAAAGAGGAAAGTTTTGGTAATTTTTGGCAAACAAGCTCAATTTTTTTGGAAAGTGTAACACTTTTCTTTGGAAATTTTGCTTATCTTCTGCAAAAAAAAAAAACGAGAATTATTTTTAGCGAAAAATCACAATCTTTAGCAATTTTTGGCAAAAAGCAAGACTTGGACAATTTTTCAAAAATCTTTAAAAAAGTAATTTTTTAGCAAGCTCTGCATTCATCTCCCTCTCCCCTCTCTTCTCTTCTGTCTCAAGATCCTCACGTTCTCTTATTTATAGCCAGACAAATTTCAACAGTTTCGAAAAATGTTGGGCACAAATCCATCTTACTTCTGGATCTATGAGAAATAAAGACCAGAATTCATGCATGCCTGATTTTCCCTATTTTGGACTGATTTTTATTTTTTTTTGAGGGGGAGAGGGTGAGCTCTGTTTTATTCAAATTAACAACCTTTTGGAGTCTAAAATTCATCGTGCTGAAACATAATACGTTTTATACTCGCATTATTCATATTTCATTCCAGGCTTCTAAAATAAATTTTTAAATTCAATTACGCTGAAAAAAACTGTTATGTACTCTTGACACCATAATATGCTTTTTTACGAATTAATCTGAATAAAAAATCGGGGACTCGGGGCACGGGTTTAAATAGGAAAAATACCATCGCAAGCGTCTGCGTTATTAAACAACCCATTTCCCCAATTCCTAAGCAAACGAAACGAAGATGGTCAATTCAGGCTAACACCAATGCCGTTGAAAATTCCTCAAAATACGAGTGTTATAAACTGGTTAAAAATTTTATTAAACTGCATTGGCCAAGTGGTAATGACCGTTCAGCCATCTGTGTCGAATATGTCCAAATGTTCAGCGAAGGTGTTTTCATTTATACACGCAGTGAGTATGTTAGACAATGTCAATAGCCTAAGGTTATTCTAAGTAGTAAAATTAGCCGGCAGATTATCAAGGTATGCGGCGGCACAAATCACCAAATGATCGGTCAGCAGTCGCCTGCTGAGTGCTGGTGCATTGAATGTGCCATTTTTATCAATTTTTTCGCCCATTGGTTAATTAAAAACACGCGATTTTCATCTAGATTGCAATATTATCGCTTTTGCAAATTGGCAATTAATTATCGCGTCCTGCAATTTTATCGTCGAATGAAATTCTATCTGACATTATCATAATGAGCAATTCCCAAATGGTATATGGTCGCGGTCACCGATTTCGCGCGCGAGATAAGCGTAGAAAGAAAAATCAAAAAAACACCATTTTCCGCGTAAAATAAAAGAAAGTGGTATTTTGATGCGCAACAATTGGCTAGATGCAACAATGCAAGCAAACCGGTTCCGCTCTATGATATTAGGTGCATTACAAACTGCAGACCGGAATGGAATGCGATATGTGGGCTTCACGCATATACGGATTGCTCGTAAATTTTTGAATTTTAATTATAACTAAAAGAAAACAGGAATGACCATTCGTACAAATTAATATTAAAATCAAAACCGGTTGGAATGGAATGAATATTGTTTCGTGCGAGTAGGTACAATACATATAATATGTAGATGTACATCGTAGAGCCAATCGAATATTCCATATGGACAACAAATACGAATACTATGTTGATTTGATTGTATGTAGATGTACATTTCGAAGTAATTGGTGATTTCTTAATTCTTTCGTCATCGGTCAATTTTCGTGGGCAGATCTCGTTTACGAAGCATATACACATATTATACGTAACTTTTGAGCCATAAATACATCAGCCTCGTTTCGTTTATTTTGTTTTTATTCGATACTCGTACGTTTTATTACCATCAACGGCGTACATTTCAAAATACAATGTAATATTTTTCGAGAAAAAAAAACTTCTGCAAACAATGTATCGATTGACAAAACTGAAGTAAAATGTATAAAACAACATAAAATCAACATACAACAAACTGTGCCTCGAACTTTGGAAGTTGTATCGTCTTCAACAATAATAAACATCAAACAATCGTCGTTTCGTTGTTGTACAGGCCTAGTATTAATTGTAGACCACATCAACATTATTTTTTAGGGTCAAGTAGTAAAATAAATTTCAATCTTGGAACTTTTACTTACATAAAACGACGTCAGCCCTTATTCAGAAAACATAACATCGAGAAACGAACCTCACTCCCCTCTCTTTCAAAAAATTATTCAACTAAATCATCCAATTATACTTCAAAACCACAAAACATCAACCGCCGATCATCTTAATGAACTTCCGAACAAATGGCTCGAAAAACTTATCGGTGCGTTATTTCGTAATACGTATTACTTTAATATTTAAGTAACAAAAAAACTTGAAAAAAATGATATAACAAACTTTCATGGTATATGGTACTCACTTTAAAATATTAGGATGAGAAAGTCGATTCATTAGTTGCACTTCTTTCAGCATATTGGCTCGATTCGAACGCAGTAAATTCATTTTCAGCACCATTACTTCGGTGGTAACTCGATGCGTCACCTGTTCAACAAATTAAACAAACATATTAGAAATGAAAAGCAGGTATATGATGAGCAAAAAAAAATACGTATGTATATAAAGAGAATCGAGTGTTTTTATATGTAAAATCCATACATCTACTGGTCTATTAGTCCAGTTTAAATAATCGTGACGTTTATGGATATTATTTATTAAACTAGATCTAGTTATTAAATGATTCGATAAATTCAGTAATAAGGTTAGTACGGTAACATCGCGTCCATAAAAATGAACAGCGCGCGAAAATAAAATAGATCTTTTTTTTTTACTTTCTAAACAGCATATTTCCGAGTAAGTAAGTACGTACTTATGTCTTGTGTTATTCAAATTTAAATCCGTAATAATATGTAGAATCTTCCTTCTAAGTCGAATTTCTAAAATACGACTTTCGATGGTGAATCAGCAAGAATAAATATTTTTAAATAGCCGTTATCGAAGTAATTAGCGAATGGATTACGAAATCAAAATAAGAGCAATAAGTATAGGTAGGTAACTGCTTTAAAAATCACCAATTTCTTAAACGACCAACGTTTGAAGTAATGGAGGGAAAGGAGGAAGGGAAGAAAGTGGTCGAAACAGATGATCACTCCATTCTTTTCATTCTGAAAAGTGCATAGGTGCTTTGGAAATTGAAAGGGCACTGCCTAAATTTTCATACAAAATGAAAATTGATATTCTAGAAATGAAAATATAAGAAATACCTAGGTAGATATAAATTTTTTATAATGCATGAAATCGTAAATTTTGTCTCTTTTATACCAAATTCCAATTCGGTTTTTCAAAACGAACATGTTTTAATTTTCATTTGCGGGGGGGGGGAGGGTGGTGGAAATTGCTTACCTTTGAAAATGAAGAAACAAGATAGAAAGGAACACTAAAGAAGTCTGGGATCACTGCTGACACTTTTTAAAAAATAATAAATTGTCAAACTGTAACATTGTAAGTAATTTTTGTACTAGTTACTTATTCTCAACAATTTTGACAGCATTTCTCTAACTTTTGTGTCATCTCGAACGATTTTTGTACAATTTAATTGAGTACAGTTCTTTGAACCATTTTACACAACATTTTGAGCAATTTTCACCCAAGTTCAATGATTTTCAACACATTTTAAACAAAAATCGTTATGTTTTAACAACTTTTTTACGCTATTTAAAGAGACTGTTGAGTGGTTTCATCAATTTAACGCCAATTTTAACAGTTTTCAAAACATCTACGATAACGTTATCGATAAAGATTATACAAAGCTTTTGAAATCAATAAAACCACTGTGATGCTTTTGCAACAATTTATAAATAATATCTACTACTCACAGCGTGAAAATTCGTATCATTTTTTTAATCGATACGATATCTATCGTTTTCATTCTAACATCAATTGCAAATTTCATCATCCACCCATAGGTACGTACACAGAGAATAAAATCCGCACGGCTCCTTTAGAAAAAAGTCAAAAAAAAATTGACAGCTTCAAAAATCCTAAAACCTTTTTGTGAAAAAATTTGCAAAAAAGAACCGTAGGTACACGATATTTAAAAAATGGATCAGTCAGTTTTCTTTGGAAAAAACAATTTCTCTGAATTTCAACAAATTTTATCATCATTTTTCAAAAACTGAAAAAAATTAAAAACAAAAGTTATCATGCTTTTCTCTTATTCCTCTCCCAAGAAAAGCGGTTGATTATTGAAGAGAAAATAAGTTTTGAAAATTTTTCTGAGCCTACTAATATGTAGGTCGTCATATAGGTAAGTACATTTCTTGTCTTCAATTTTAAAAACAAAAAACACGTGCAACTTCGAGCTTGAGAAGGAGAAGAATGAATGTCGACCCGAATAGTTCAATTTCCTGCAGTATCTTCTTGAAGTTATTTCATAAAAATTTGTTTCCCGAGCTTCATAAAATGTTTTTAAAAGTTGAAAATCAAAGCAGATTCTTTATTTGCAGAGGGAGGGGGAGGGGAGAAGAGCTGACCATGGAAAATGGTATTCTAAATATTTATTTTAGGTTTTAAAAAATGATGGAAAAATTAGATCCATACAATCATGAAATTCAAGTAAAACATGGATCGGAATAGATGGTATCAGGTTTAATAGATCGAGGAATGATCTTGTTCTGTTTCAAAAAACTTCATTACATATGCTGAGAAATTCTGCACAAAAATTCATTTCACCAAAAGTGTCGAGGTACAATTACCGGGCAGTACAGCACGCGCACTCACGAATCCAGTGACCCCATGGGCGTTTAAAAAATTACACAACACAGGAACTACAAAAACATACGATAAAGAAGACAAAAAAATTCGTATTTTCTTCAAATCCTTCTTCAACATTATTCTGTCCACGTTTGCTCTACACGCGTAAACAATATCAAAAAAAAAATAAATAAATAAACGACAAAAGAATTCCACTTTCTTTTTTCTTTTTCTTAAATTAATCCCATAAATTACATTATTGGAAATCATAACATTTTTTAATATCTTCAAACTAACAAGTTCTCTATCACCTGATTCGTTATTACACCATAACCAATAAGAACCATACTTCAATAGAATTACTGAGGCAAATACACATTGATTGATATCTGCGATAAAAACGTCCCCGTGCACTAATTAGTTGTTTCATTATCCGTACGCTACACAGTGAAAGTATCGAGTTGCCTTATTGTTACTGTATTTGTATAGCATATACGAAAATTCTACAGCACACCACACACATAATATTGTCAACTCCTCGTCGTAATCGTATGTGATAAAATTCTTGAAAAACAACGGCGCGATCGTAATTAACGACTGAAAATTTTCCTTCCATACACCCGAGACTCGAGCTAATCTAAACCAACGGTAAAAAAAATTCTTCCTAGTGGTAAATCATCATAATCTGATATTATTTTCGTTAGACGAAAACGTGTTCAGATTCACGATACCGAAGAAAAGAAAGAAAAAGTATAAGATATGGTGCGTGGTATCGCGTTACTATACTTAGGAGTACAAACGAACCCCGCAATAATACATTCGTGCGAGAAAGAGCTTAATTTCCACTATCTGTAAGAATATAATTGGCAGTCTAAATTACAATCGAGAATTTTACTTTCAGTGTAATTTCCATGCACAACAACGTACATACTACATATCATGGATATAGGAAAGAAATGGGTAAGGTGCTTGAAAGTTGAAACCTGGCGATACGATAAACACCTAGGTATGGTACCTATACTTGAATTCGTGAAACCTTCAACTTACACGTGAAAATCTGACACTTACGATTAGAGGTCAATTCAAAATAAACATTTTACTTTTTTTGGTACTCCCTTCGCCCCCCTTCTCTGTCATCACCTAATAAAAAACTAACAGCTCCACTAATAACAGCATTCCGAACATCAAATGTGACAATACTGCAATCCGCCGACCAGATAACATGACTGAAATCCTCTTCAAGTTAATAATGCTACTGATAAATAGAGTTTTTGTGTACTTAAGTATCAAACGATCGAATAAAAATTCATTTTGAGGTAGATTTATGGTCGTTGTTTTTCCAATAGATATTTTCTTATACGTAGTAGAAAAATGTACAAGGTGGCCCCATGTGGGGTTCTAGAAAAATAAATTTTTCACCAAGTTGAGCTTTCTGATTTTTGCTCAAAGTGTCTCAAAAAAGGTCTCCTAGAGGAAACAAAGCACACTTTTTTGGAAGAAAATTTTATGCTCTGCAGTCTGCAATTCTGTTTCGCTTCGATTTTTTTCACAGACCTTTGGTCTTTTCGAAAAATCGATTTTCCGAGCTGAAAATGTTGAATTTTTAATTGATTCGTTCGTCACAAAAAAAAAATTGAGGAAATTGAAAGATCCAACAAAAAAATGCAAAAAAAGTGAAGTTGCAAAGCATTAAATCCTACTGGAACCTAGCGTAGGGACCACCTTGTATTTATAGGGGAAAGGTACTTGACATGGAGGTTAATAACCTAAAAAGACTCAAATTCGAATAAAATTATTCCCCGCAAAAATATTACCATTAACGAAGATACGAAGAACCTCTCGTCTTGTTCTAATTGCACAAAGAAAAGTATAGAAAAAGTACAATTTTTCTGCATACACGTAGCTTAGGTCAGGTATGTAATGTACTCAACAGATGCAAATTCAACTTCTTTGTACACGAAGATTATTTCAAGTCAGTATAAGTACGTCTATTCTATACATATAGTAAGTATGTGCCAATATATTTGTAAAATCCATAATTAACTCAAGATGCACATTCTAAATTCTCGTGTGTATACGTATGTTGAGAAACAGGAAACCAAAAGCTAAGGTGAAAAACTGAAACAATGTACACAGGAATCTTTAAAAACAATGGTATTATCGAACGATACCTTTACCAAAGTATAATTAACTAAATAGGTTTTAAAACAATTAAAACTTTCTACGTTACATCGCTTCATCATGTTTCGTTATTGAAGAATATCGCGGAACAGGGCGATATGTTTGCGTGGGTGTCCGAATGCTATGAAAATACGAGCAACCGAAGCGAGAAAATTATCACGAATTCAACAATCGAAGACAATGTATCGAGATTTAAATCAGCAATGCGTTATTTACTAACCGAAAAAAAGTGAATAAAAAATAGGTAGGTAAGGTACTCGAAATACATAGTAGAAGAGCTATACCCACTGCGATTGCCCTGAAATAACTGAAAGCTGGGACTGGTCTCAAAAGTTAGTATACATACCCCTATTTTAAAAGCACTCGGTCTGCCAATCCGCAGCTGCTGCTTTAAAGCTCAGCGAAAGCTCAAAAGTTCACAATTTTTTTGAACTTTTGCCCGAGAAAACTGATGGCTCAAATTGGTGCCATATTATAGCATTTTTCGCGCTGAATCCGAATATGTAGGTCTGCCGACCCCAAAGTGCTGCCAAAGCCCCGCCAGACTGGTTTAAAGGGGGGTCAAATTTCGCAAATTTCATCTTTTTGGGCTAAATTCGCATAAAAAGCTACAAAATCGGGTTAAAAATTATTTTCAAGCAGTTTAACGGAATGCTCTACGGCTAAGATGATTTTTAGGCACAAAAATTTTTCAAAATTTTCATTTTTTGGGGGGTGGGGCGTGAGGGGAGTATTAATAAATTCAGCAAATATGGCCTTGTGATACATCAAAATATATGTTTTTTGGGCCACGGAATTCGATTATGGCAATATTTTTCACATTATCTGGTACCCCGATCCGCAGCTGCTGCTTTAAAGTTCAGTGACAGCTCAACTTGAAATTTATCAAATTTACTCCCCCTTTAAACCGGTTTGGCGGGGCTTTGGCAGCACTTTAGGGTCGGCAGACCTACATATTCGGATTCAGCGCGAAAAATGCTATAATTTGGCATCAATTTGAGCCATCAGTTTTCTCGGGCAAAAGTTCTGAAAAATTGTGAACTTTTGAGCTTTTACTGAACTTTAAAGCAGCAGCTGCGGATTGGCAGACCGAGTGCTTTTAAAATAGGGGTATGTATACTAACTTTTGAGACCAGTCCCAGCTTTCAGTTATTTCAGGGCAATCACAGTGGGTATAGCTCTTGGACTAACACTCTGACGTAATAATTTCTAACAATTAAAAGGCTTCCCGAATATAAACAGGTAGAAAGTCAGCAAGACCACCGGGTAAATTGGTTAACTTAATTTAAAACTCGAACGATCAACGATCACGTTTGTGAATTTTTTAAACGATCAACTTTTCTAAGACACGTTTACATTAAAATACAAACTGCTAACTTTGAAAAATACCTACTCAATGTACCCTTAAGTTGAACTTTCTTCCGTCATTTTAAAAAAATGTATTACCCGCTTACTTATTTTGGAACTTGGCAAATTTCATTTCATCATAAACTGTTCTGTTTTGTTTCATTTTTTTCGATTTTTCAACCCAATATAATAATTTTTACATTTCTTTGACATTTTAACAATTTCAAGGTGATAATTTTTCCAATTTTTTGTGACAAGGTGACTGCATAATTTCGAATTGTAAAATTCTCGTTTTTTAAAATGAATTTACCAATTTTTTTTCAAACGTGCTTCCCCTAATTTAACACTTGAAAACTTGTTTCTTTTTTCGTTAGTTGAACAAGATAATACACATGTACGAGTACATAAACCTGAATGGTACGACAGTACATAACATTTTTGAAATATGAAATTTTCATTTACTCGGTAAAATTCACAGGTAGTTTGAAAAAGGCACACATTCCGCTCAAATTTATTTTGAAAGAATTTTTTAAAAAATTCTAAAAGCGAAAATAAACTTTTCAAGCCCGATTTTCCCATATTCATCTTAGGTTGCTGCCTTCGGACATTGAAAACCCTACCCCACCCCCTCCCATCGCTCCAAGAGACACTTTTGGAAATGTTACAAAACTTTTGATTTTCTGTCAATTGGTTCCTAATTTCACTTCTTTTCATCCCCCCTCCATAATTTCTAAAAATCTGGATAACTGCGAATTTTGAGTCAAGGCCATCCCTACTCAAACACCGTCAATTCAAAGCTAATCCAAGTCCAAATGCCAAATTTTAACAAATTTCATTGAAATACTATTGGCTGAGATGACCTTATAATAAAATTATTAGAATTTGCTGAAAACCCCTAATCATTATAAAAGAATATCAGGCACGCAAAAAAATCAATTTCTAGGATCTCAAAACGAATTTTGTGAGTAGTTCCACTCCAAATCCTGGAATCATGATAGATCCTATATCAGGCTAAAAAGTCCAGAAATCACTTATTCCAAGATTTCATCATCATTATAATTTCGAGTCAATCTTTCAGAACTTTATTCCACGTCTTTGACTATTTTTTGAAGCACTGTAAAATATCATGCGCATGGGATTATTAATTTGAAGTCGATAAGCAACAACATGAGCATTGCATACTATGTATATGAACCATTTTTTGATTACCTAGGTAGATAAAAAATAATGATGATTCATTGACATTTATCAAATACCTATTAGTAGATAATCTTCGACCAATTGACTATTTTTCTGAAAATTCAATTTATAAATAAAAAGATAACCAATACAAAGATATGCCTAATTTTTATGAGAAAAAAAGACATGAGTAACCCAAAAGTCAACCGTTAAAAACAAGCTTCACCTAAAAAAAAATTCAGCTAAAAATCAAAAGCTTAATCCCGAATGTTCTAAAGTGAACAAAAAGTTCAGTTTAAGTACCTTCCAAAATAGCAGAAAATACATGTTTTTTTTTTGTTGTTTAAACTTTTATAGGTTGTCTCACTTTTATCCAAACCTCCGTTTTTTAAATCTAAATTGCCAAGGGATTCTGTTTGTTGTCAGAATCATAAAAATGACTGGTTCTTTTTTACTAAAATTGCCAAAGCCTTATTTGTTTTTATACCAAAATAGGAGAAAAAATTTTTCTTGAGAAAGTTTTTAACAAGTCTTGCTTTTTAGTCACAAGAAATCTGGATTATTTTTTGGTCAAAGTTGCAACAAAAAAATCGTACTTTTTTGCCAAAACTGCAAAAAATCCCATTTTTTGTAAAAATTGTAAAAAAGGCTTACTTTTTGTCTAAATGTAGTTAAATATTTCTGTTTTTTTTTAATTACCAAAAAAGTCTAATTTTGTTGCCAAATTCTAAAAAAAAACTGTTTTTCTTGCCCCCAATTTGCTTAAGTTTTATACTTTTTGTTTGCCAAAATTGCAAATCTTTTTAATCAAAATTAGCAGGAAAGACTCGTTTTTTGTCAAAATTACCTGAAAGTTTTTAAAATTTTTTTAAAACAAAATCGAAGAAATTCTTACATTAGAAGTCATTAGGGGAATATTAAGCAGGTACTTCGGAAAATCGGATTCGAAAATCCAGTACGTTCTGAAAAAAAATGTATTCGGGGAAACCATGATAATTTGCATTTTTGTACAGCATGCAAATTTTTCCATTTTTTCCCCCGTTTTATTATTACTATTTTATGTTTTTCCCTGCATATTGGTACCACACGCACACAGGCCACATATCCGTCAGAAATTGATTTCGGTTCATGCCTGATAATAGAATCAGAGAACTCATCTAGTGATTTATAAAAATTTGATAATACGTTTCAAAGACGTTCGATGATATTGCTTCTTATCAAAAACATTTCAAGAGCTTTGATAAGGTTTTTTATCAACAACTTCGTTGAAAACAAACGACAGACGATTTTCCTCGAACGTGAAGAATTCTCAAAAATCTAAGTACAAAAAGTGCATTCATTCGAATTCCCATTAAAATAACTGCAAAAATGACAGCAGATTTCCTCGAAATTCATAGCGCGGGGCGAACATTTCAGCTTCGAAAACAATACCTATACGTTCAGCTCGAAGTTCACAAGATGTAAATATTGATTTGTAATGATATAATAGATGTTGGAAGTATCACGCTAATCACGATATCAGAGTGTATCACTTCGATAACGTAATATTCGCAGATTATCTTTGTAATACATATAAGTACGTCAGTACTGAAGACACGCTCTCAAAAGATCATTTCTCATAATTTGTAAAAACTTGACGTAAAATACAGTAACATACGTTGAACCCTAGAAAATATGGAACTTTGAAACGAAAACTTGAAAATACTTATCGTCATAATCCACGATTTCTCATCGTGCAAAAAAAATAATATTGTACAAACATTCTGCCCGCAGAGCAGCACTCATATTTGCAAAAACATGGAGAACATTTCACCAATAAGTCCTAAAGCCTACTTTTACAACGATTCCCATAACCTACGAATGTTTGCAATGCACGCGGGTATTACATAAAAATCACTTGAGACGATTTACCAGGTGAAAGGAACCGTCTTAAGTCTTTGCAATCAAAATTCACACAAGGGAAACGATTGAATTGCTTACAATGTTGCAGTCATACGTGTAATTAATAATAGAGATCGTCGACGTTAGTATTTTTCGTAAATAACCAGCGTAAAATTAATCGCCGTTTTTCAAAAGTACCTTACAGCTAGGGTTCCTAAATACAAATCGTAAGTACGTAGACGTACAGCTAGTAGTTAGTTACCTACTCCTAGAAATCAACGAATTAACTTAATAAGTTAACTGGTCGTCGTATAAATACAATCATCATCGCGCACCGGTGCAAATAAAACGGCAGCCAATTTCACTTGTGTCTACTGTCTAGGTATAGGTATAGTACGAGTACGAATCATCTTATATGTACATAGCATATAGTTAACGCATACCTGCGTAAACTCGCCTTACGTGCAGTTAATTAACTAACCAACGACGATTGTACTTAATTTTATAATATTACTTTCACGTGAATGTAAAATAATTGTTCAACTCCTCCAACGTCTCATCTTCATTTTGCCGAAACCTTTAGCTATACCGACTGCAGTCTTCTCGTGGCGTGTGTATTTCGTTTTCGTTCGTTTATTAACGATGCACCTCGTTGAATTTATAGTTTATCGCTTTCCAGTTTCCATGCATAAACTTTTTAGCATTCGTACTTGTGTATTTGTATATTTGTACCCGAACAATATGAATTATATTGCTCGCTTTTCGCGTAACGTAACTCGCTAATTTCACACGTTACCCGAGTCAAATACTCTAACATCTTTTGACATTGTAATTCGAAGACGAGCACTGCGTCACACTATACCTATGCTAATTCTTACATGAGAGATACGTCTAGCAACATTTTCAAACATAATTACTGGGAATTTCTATCAGAATGTACGATCAAACGTTGGCAGATTTTTCCAGGCGAAAAGATGTGCAGATTTTTTTATACTATGATATTTTTTCAACGATAAAATACTGCATAAAACTTGTCATTTTTTGGCGAAAAAAATCATCTGATAACCGGGCGTTCACCCAAACCCAAGCCCCGGAACTCCATCATGAAAAGAGGGAAGTCATAGTCGAAGTTGGGTAGTCGGTACCGGGTACATAGACAATAGACATACGTACATACGTACTTGCATTTCTCACCAAGTTCTTACGAGAGAGATATTTTCGGGCTGGGAGTTGATCTAAAATAGGATCTCAGAGGGAAACATGTTTTCATTTTGATGATGGAATACTGGAAATTAACATTTACCTAATCTCGTATCAACTTTCAAGGGAACCTCTTGAGGTGTCACCCTTCAATTTGAACGGGACCACGATTTTTGGAGAGAGCATCGTCGAATACCCCTAAAACCAAATTTTCAGCAGCCCAACTCAATTTTTCGATTTTTGGCGAACGTTTGAAAATTCAAAATTGACTGTATTTGGTGATTTATGCTTTTGAAAATCGCGCTGGAGGCTCCAGAATGGCTGGAAATGGCAAAATTCGCCCTCAAAGGGGTCAGTTCTGGACGAAATACAGCGATTCGTGCAAATTTCAAAAATTTCCTCGCAAACGGGAAACTTTTGATTTTTTGGATATTTTTATTATGAAAAAAGCTGGTCAAAAACCAACACTTGAAGTGTCACTCCCATTCCCAAAATCGGCTCAAATGTAGATAAACTCGTTAAGCAAGTCGAGTAATAACACACAACTCGATTTTTAGCTGCCCAAGTTCATATTCACGTCTTCTGGAGCATATTCAAAATTCTGGAGAAATTAAAAAATCACGCTGGAGGCTCCAGAATGGCTGGAAATGGCGAAATTTGGACTCGGGGAATTGATATCAGTTTCAAGACTTATTTTGATTCTTTTTACTGATCAAGGACGCATACTTTTTTTTTTTTTTTTTTTAAATCATAAATCACTAAAAACAGTCAATTTTGAATTTTCAAACGTTCGCCAAAAATCTAAAAATGACGGTGGCACCTGAAAATTTGGTTTTTGGGGGTTTTAGATCACGTTCTTTCCAAAAATCGCACAGAACTTCTTTCAGAAAAACGTTTAAGGCACAAAAGAATTTTCATTTTTTTTTCTCGCAGAATTGCTGAAAGCGGATATAAAAGCAAATATTCCAGAGTTGGCTGAATCTTCAAGAAAAGAGTGGAAATTGGAGTAAAGTAGATGTGTTCTTTTTACACGGATTTTGGCAGATTTAGAATCCACAAGAATCTGTTTGGGTAGCAGCTTTTGAAAATGGATTTTGGATTTTACTTTGAAAAAGAAGGCTCGAGGTTTTGAAAAATTGGTGAATGTACTCTCAAAAGTGTTAAAAAAAAGAAATTTTAAAAAACGTCCAAAATCCAGATTCTCGAAAATCTGTCAAAATCCGTGTAAAAAGAACACATCTATTATGTCAATGAATCCAAATAAGATGATAAAGTTGAAATTTCACCCAAAAATGGTTGTCCCTACTCCCAAAAGCAAAAAATGATATCAAAACGCGCATTCTTGACCATTCAGAAGGTCCATTACTATAGAAGAGCGTTAAAAATTGGCATAAAGATGGTTTCAAAACCGATTTTGGAGGTCAGAAAATTCAAAAAAGGTAACACTAGAACAAGAAACCTTCACTTCAATACCAAATTTCGTACATTCGAGGTCACATATTCCTGAGAGGGTGATATGAATGAAGGTTCATTTTTTTTGAAAAAAATGAACTTAAATAACCGAAAAAGCACGAAAAAGTATCCAAAAAACTTATAGATCTTGAGCAAAACAGTACATATGCTTAATGCAAAAAAATTCACAAAAAACTTTTGATTAAAATTGTAGGTTAAAAAAAAATCACGATACAAAACGTTCCAATTAAAATCGGATGAATGATGAAACTCATCGGAATTTTTTCGCGAATGTTTAACTAAAACGATTTTTAGGAAATTTTTGGAGAAAAAGTCAAGCTTTTTGGGATTTTTGGCTTTTTAGTACAACGCACGACTTTTTGTTATGTACCTATTGTATTGGCGAATTATGAAAAAAAATGAAAAATTTTCGCAATTTTAAGCAAATAGCAAAATTTTTAGAAATGCTGGTGAAAAAGCGAGAATTTTTCAATTTTTGGCGAAAATCAGAACTTTGGGGGATCCCCTATTGGTAAAGAAGTGATGCTTTTACGCGAAATAGCGAGACTTTTTCACAACTTTTTGTAAACAAACGATATTTTTAAGCAGTTTATGGCAAAAAATGAGAATTTTTTGAAATTTGAATTTTCAGCTATTCTTGGCAAGAAACAAAACTTTTGGAAAATTTTACGAAAGGCGAGACTTTTTGCGATTTTTGGCAAAAATCGAGACTTGGAAGATTCAAATTTTCAAACATTTCATTTGTTTAAAAACAAGTAACCTTGGCAACAAAATTTTTTTCAAAGTTATCAAATGTTACTTTTAGTAACTTTAGTGAATTCGCGTAGGAGCCCTGCGAGGAACTTCACAAACATTTTCCACCACCACAAACAGGGAGCTAGAAAAAAAATCTACGCCAGCTGATTCACCTGCCTCAGCTCTTTTAGCCTTTGGTTTAGAAACGAAATTCTGTTCTAAATTTCAAAACAAAAAGCAAACAGACTGTACAGCAGAAGATGGAATAAAAAGAAAGAAAGAAAAAACAAAAACGAATATTTGACCCGACAAATTTTTGCACTTGCCAATGCATATTTTTTTTAACACTCCAAAAATAATTCGCAACGAACATTCAATAATTTATAACAAACAAGTCCAGACACAACCTCGCTAAACGTACTAATTCATTATTAATTCTATTAAAATTGCCCTACTTTCAGATAAAATTTGTCATAACACCGAAAACATACAGAAAACATAAATGATAGAAATATAAGCGTCTATTCTATTCCAACACATGAAAATCATAATACTGACGGTGCGTTAAGACGCCAGCCAAAATAATGTAATTTATCACATCCACAACTCGAATCATTTTGAGAAAACAACTTCGAACGTGGTCATTCACTCCGACAGAGGTACAAATGCAAAATTTGAAAAACCACACAATCGATTAGAAAATGCATCTAGTGAAAATAACCAAGAATAGTACATATAAAAGTTCATTCGATGGCATACAATGTCAAAATCAAAACATCTTTTTACACTATACAAAAATGCATGTACGAAGATTATCCGCATTCCTCGATAAAATTCTACTATCAACCAGTTTCGAAATATTTTAAAATATTAAAAGGCTGGCGCGGTATTGACAAAGTGAATCAAAGAAAGGGAAAAAACTGAATACAAGTCCTGCTATTCTTTCTTACCTAAACATCGTGACTATGCATTTTTATGCGCACATATTCCATATGTGTATGTGAAAAGGACGATAGACTTCTCATCTGCAATGCAGTTTCTTGTCACCTTTCCGTAGGGGCAAAGATTTTCTACCTTTCTCACATAAATCTTCGATAATATCAATAATTCGTTTTTTCAAAGCTCATCTTGGTATTTGGTAAACCTCACGCGTTTCGTTGTACTTTAAAAATCCAAGCACATGTATTATTCTTTTATGGAATCGGGTACATTTATCAACACCCTTTTCGTGCTTATAACACACGGAAAGTGATGAAAAATCATATAACAATTCCTATTGTGGTACTTGGTGAAAATGCATCATCGTCCATCGACCGATAATACATATGTATAATCGATTACAACGTCAGCTGACATCACCAAACGTGCATTTTATTTAATAAAATAATCATTCGCGATGACTTATTATACTCATAAATTTACAAAATAATCACTCAAGATGACGAGATTTAGTAAGAAAAAAAACTGCAATTTTTCTGTTTTCAAGGCACCTCATACACATAGCACATTTATATTTATACGTATTTTCTATTAATAAACAATTACATCTTATTGCAGCCACAAATACATATTTCATTATGTCACGCTTCTGTTAAGTATACATATTTGCATATGTACCGAAATGCAATACATCTAAAATTACAATCACACAGATCAACTGTCGTTATGTTGACGAGTTTCGTAATTTTTCAACAAAATTTCAAAAAAAAGAAGAAAACAAACCAATTGCATTAGTCACATTGAATTTATCTCGCTATTTAAATATGCACGTATACGAGCCACAATGCGGAGAAAATATTAGTAAATAATTTAAATATAACTTTCAAGATCAAATAAAATGGCTTCTTTGATGGCTATGGCGTTTTCTATACCTATCTATGAGACAGTGTCTCATCCCTTTCACCGCAATCCAATGATACGGTTTTGATCGTTTTTATATCATGTACAACGCAACGACATGCTTGTTATTATTCACCTTTGTATTTGAGAATGAACGCAGTTTTCGGTTAGGAAGATGATGATTATTTTTGATGTAGATACATCAGGTTTCTTTCTCATCTTCAATTTTCCAAATTTATGCCCAATCAATGGAAATGAATGAATCTTGTATCCTTCCAAATTCTATTCCAATTTTTAAAAAATCCAAGATTTAAAAAAAAACCTATATTTTTATTTAAAATGAAAAATATTGCAGAAAATATGATAGAGTCCATTTTTAAAATGGACAGAGTACGTTTTGGAACATTTTCAAGGGTTGAATTATATTTTTCGAATTTAGCGGAATTTGAAAAAAATTAAAAGATAAAAAATGAAAAAATTCAAAATATCACCTGCTGAATTGGATTACAAATCTGAACTTTGATAAACATCCTTTTTTGGCTCACTTAATTAATGGGAAGCAGTTTCAAGTTATTTTGAAGAGTTTTGCAGCCTCTTGTAAAACTTGGGAAATTGCAATTTTATCAAAATTTCGTCTCATTAGCAAATCATGCGTAAACGCAAAACAGTGCATTTCGGAGACTCACACCGACCAGACCAATTCCACATCATATTTTTAAAATCGGTTCTTGCCGCAGTCAGCTTCTGGTATAATTTTCCTCTTTATTCATCAGGATGGGATATTTTATACCAACAAACATTGTAAATTTCTAAAAAAAAAAGGTGAATTGAAAAAAAATTGATTGGAGTCAAAATTAACCTATTTCGTGAAAATATCTGGAAGTTGAAATTGGTAAAAATTTTGATAATCTTAACCATTTTCTCATTCGCTTATTCGTATAGAAATTCAACCAAAAACCAAAAGAAACCCTCATTTAGGTATCTTTAGAAGGAGAAATTATAAATCTGTTCTTGACCTTAACATCGTCGCATACTTGTAAATAAGATTTATATGTTTTCTACCGGTTTTACACGCGCATTCGAGAGAAACTTCTACAAATGTATGTATAAAGAAGAAGCCACAGGATTTAAACGAAAAAAGTAAACTGGCGAATGATGTCGAAATTCAACACCCGAATGACAATTTTCAAAAAACATTTTACACATTTCTAGAAAAACGAAAAAGTTCCTTTTAATTAAAATTTCTATACCAATAATTTAAATTGAACGACTATATTTTAAACGAAATAGGTAACCAGTGAATCAATATTTACGTTCTTCAACAAAGTATACTTATAGTTACGAGTACTTTCTTTGTATTCAACATGCGAATAATTTCCAAATCCTTATAAAATTCTCATACATACCTTTTGTACCACATTTAGTCTCATCTCAAAATAAGACTCTTGCCATAAAATCGTTTACGACCACGATTTAAACGCAGTCAAAAAAGAAATTAACCACGTATTCGACTTCAATTTTCAATTTCATTCGTATACCTACAATATAGGTACCTAATTTTTCCGGTACAAATTGGTACAAAGTAATTTCGTCGAATTATACCGGAATTAAAGCATCGAAACGTGTGCCGATTTACTGCAGACTTTGCCGAGTTCTTTTCTACACTGTTTCCTATTTGTTTAATAACTTTTTTGTTTCATTATCGCGACCGAGTTGATTGAATTCGAAAAACATCAATAATGAATTAATTACGATAAAATGGCTTTACGTATTGAATTTTACTGGTGAATTATTTTTTTGTACGACCTACTTAGTGAGAAGAAGCTGAATGAATGAAATGTGAATACTTTCGTTCAAGTTTACGTGTAGGTACATGCATGATTTTCAACTGTCTTTCTCGTACCATATAAATAAATACGACCGACGCAACGGTTTTACGCAGATTTTTCAAATTCTCCAAAGAAATCCGAGAATAACCAGAATAACGTATCGAGTTGTAAAAAAAAAGAAAGAAAGAAAGAAAGAAATGAAGAAACAGGTGTAGTACTTTCAACTTCTCAACGTACACAGTATACACACTGCCAAACAACTCATCCAGTCGTAACCTAAGATGACCACTTTCAATTGAAGTATTACCGCTTCAACTTATAGAACGTGATCGAAGATTAATAAAATGAAGAATGTTTCGAAAAGAGAAGAAAATAATCGTGCATCTTTATAACTTCTCGCATTTACTTTTTTTTAAGGGGAAAACACGCAAAATAAAATTTATATTTCAGCAATGTACGAGTAATGTAAATATCACACTTTGTTCAAAAATCAATTTCTTTAATATTCCCATCAAAGCCCAACTTCTGTAACAGCTCGCAAATAAATTCTTTATTTAAAAAAAAAAAAGTAATAAGTTACTTTTGAAAAATCCCCTCGAGAAATTACACAAAATACTACATTACAATATAACCGAAGTAAGTAAACTTATTCATACGTGAATTTTGCGAAGTAAAAAAAAATCTCTCAACTTGAAGTTATTCGAGCAGTATAATCAAGAAGGGAAAAACTTAAAACAAACTTATACCACACAGGCGCACAGCGTTTAAATGTTTTCAAGCGATCATTTCCTTTTCAGTTCTCTCGGAGTAGAAAATCCATTAGTGAGACGAATTTCGAGAGGACGCTGACTAATGTATGACTCACATAAAGGTCACCGTCCAATTTCCATTTAACGGATAACGTTCATTATATCAATCAATTATCGAAGCACATATAACAGAAAGCTCTTCCTAAAAGGCTTTCAAACCCGATATAAAAGCCAAAAGGTAACAGTAAAATATTCATCCTATAAATTTTATCGAAGGAAATGAAAAATCGTGAAAAATTGATAATAATGAGACATTTTATATAACAGCTCTTATTTGTTTTCTCGTCGTGAGTTAATTATTTTCCCAAAATATATTTTAGACTATTCTAAGCTGAAAATTTCCTTTTGTTGTTTGATAAACTTTTCATCACTCGATTGCTTTGTTTTTGAAAGCAACGTCTTCGGTTGATTAAGCTTCATTTGAGAAAACGGAAAAATTTGCCAAAAAATGAAAATTACGAGGATAATTTAACGAATGAAACGTTGACAGTAAAACCTTCTGTTCATTAAGTCCTTAAGCTTTCAATATGCAAAACAGATATCACATCGTCATTTGATTTCAATTTACTTTTTGTAAAAACCATTCATTCGTAAACTTTAATTTGGCGTCGAAAATTCCTAAATGTATAAGAAATGAATTGAAAATTTAAGCGAAAAAAACGAGTCATGTTTTTCAGCAGTTGGAAAATTCTGTTCAAGTATGAAAATTTTGCCATCATTTCTGAAACAAAATAAACTTTTGGATTGTAGAGGGAAAAATTATTCGAACGTTTTGCCCTTTTTACAGATTCATTTTAGAGATCTATAGGTATTCAACGGCGCCAACCTATGATAGGATGTCAATGGTGTGACCATGATTTCTTTAATTGGGACATGGGAGGGCAAAATCAGTTCTTTGGGTATGAGAAAGTCGCAATTCATGATGATTTTTTAAAAATCATTCATTTTATACGATTGTTTTATGAAAATGTAAAGATCACACTGTAGCTTAGTTTTTGGGCAAAAAAAAAAAATGGTTCAGAAAGCAGAAGAAAGCTACAATGGAAAACATTTTCGAAGTATCTTTTTCGGATAGTTAGATTTTCATATGCCTGAAGAGGGTAATCTCCCCTTTGTCCTTTCCTCCCTGTTTTCTCGATAAGAAATCGATTTGAAAACATACTAAGTAATTTCAATGTTATGAAAATTCATTCAAATGGTTCTTACGTATACATGCATTTTTACTACAAAGTAGATTTCCACAGCTTTTATTCTCTTTCCATTAATTTTCTCCCTCCGCAATTTCCATTGGAAAACTCCAGTCTGTGAAAAAATCTCGTACATTTTTCAAAATCACTTCTACTTGGTGAGTCATAATGACTAAACGCATCGGGGAAAATACACACAGTTCGTTTGATTCGTATTCATCACCACAAACTATTTTATTGGTCTCAGTAATAATAATTCCACTCCATTGTCGACGATCATCATTGACATAATATGTACGAGTACAAGAGCGCGATACACGATAACACTATTGCGATTGTTTTAATTGAACAGAATAATGTAGAAAAGAATTCCTGGTTTGGTAAAGGTAATCCTTGACCTATTTGGATGAAGCCTTATCAACGTTGACTAAATCTACCTGTACGCATCACATCGTGTCACAGTCACAGGTAACTAAATATATCTATCTAGATACTCTGCACTGCAGCAGTCTACAAATTGGAAATACATAAGACATACCCACTATTTATATTTTTAATCAATTCAAACGACGTTCGTCATTTATTAAATCATACGATTCATGGATTATTACCCATACCAATGTCTGGCCGAGGCATGGTGCTACCTTATTGTACAAAGAACGTGTGTTGGTTGAAGGCGAATCAACGATAACCAGTAGGTGTATAAATTATGTACACTCTATAGACATAAGGAATACATAATTTCCGTTTCGTTGACTCCAACTTTATGTGACTTCCTTTTTTTATTTCCCTTTTTGTATTTTCTTTCTTCGTCTTCGTCTCAATGTCGAATCTCCAGAAGTACCATTGTAACGAATTAATAAAATTACGCCTTTCGTTTGACAGTCATTCGCACAAATACGAACGAGAAGATTAATATTCAACCGGAGCTTTAAAAATGATCTTTAAAAAATACCCCTTCGGATTTCAAACTTCGTATTCGTCGCGAAGTACATTAATTTCACTCTCGTTAATATCGAAAACCATATTGTAGGTCATCAACATTCACGTTTATTTGGCGTCGAGTCAATTGTTGACAAAATTTTGGATCACGTTTCCTAACACACCAATTCATTTGCTAGGTAATAAAATAGCGATATACTCGTATCTCCGCTGTGTTTTTTCACCAGGTTATAACGTGAACAATACATGGCGACTTCTTTGAGTCAAAACTATAGGTACATTTTTTGTAACTTTTGAACAAAAATCACAAGTTTTACAAGCATGAGAAAAAATGAAATTTAGTTTTCTCAACAGGGAAAAAATTCAATCATTAAATTCTTCAATTTTCAGACATTTCAAAGTAGTAGTACATACGTAATACAGATTATCATTTTATCAAATTAAACATCTTTCAATAAATTTTCATGATTCAATTCCTAATCGTGGAATCCCTTGATAAGATTTTGTACATTTTTCTCAATTTTTTGAAATTCTTTTACGAATTTAGGATAAATTGTGCTGAATTCTTGATATTTTGCCAGACTTCAAAAAATTTTGAAAAAATTACTTAAAATTTTGAACTGGGTATACTGAAATACTTTTTTTAGGTATTTGAGGTAGATATCAGTCTGACTTTTCAGAACTTTGAAAAAAAACTAATGAATCGATTTTCGAAAATGATTTCTCACATTTTGCCAGATTTCTGAAAACCTTGAAAAATTCTGCTGAAATCCTGAAATCAGATATGTGAGATCATGTTTGACTTTTAAGAATTCAGAAAAAATCATGTTGAGTTCCCCAAGCAAAAAACATAACCATGATTCAAAACTTTCCTCGGAAAGGAAACTTCACCTAATTTTTCTGAATGGCTTTTTCAACTCAGAATGAAGGTTTCGGCTGAATTTGGAATCGTCCGAGATTTTTTTTTCGATCCACCAGAATATGGATGCTCATTGTAATTTTAGGGAAATTACAAACTTTCTTTTTTTTAAATCTATGATGAGAACATTTTTTTCAAACTCAAGAAACCTGAACCACAAGAAACGACTAACACTATTTAGTTTCAAAATCTGAGGGGATAGAACCATTTCACCAATTTTACCTGGCTATGCTCTTTTCGAACTTTTTCCAATAACTTCGAATCACTTTCGTGCAGAGCAACGAGCTGATCCGAAATTAATATTACGAGTATATAGTAATAAACTAACTTACTTACTTATATTCTCATATACGAATACCTAATTTCTGATACTCTTAGGATGAAAATTCGTACTCACCTGAAACAAAAAAAAATACGATTTAGATTAGATAATATTATAATCATGCATTTCATGAGTCTATTTGAGTTAGGACTAATAGGAATATGAATCCAATCCCATCTTGAAGAGAGCATAAAATATCAATTTTTGTTCTCTCGATCTTTGAAAAATATTTTTCTCATCTCTATCACCATCAGTTACATTGTTTTTTGCTTCCTAGAAAATTCTGATGATAAAATACAATTTAACTTTGAATTTTTGCAATAAAGAGAATCGATTTAGTAAATTTCGAGGAAAAAATATTGATGTGTCTTATCGTATAATCGCAAACACAACGCGTTTTCGTACCTTATTCATCAACAACTAATATACAGAGGAAGTTTCCAACTAAAAATAAAATATAATAACGCCAGATAATGTATTTATGTACTTCAAAGTTCAAATAGTTCATAAATGTGTACGTCGTCGAGGGACAATGCAGATACTACTGATGATGCTGATCAAATTCATACACTTATAGGCACACACAGATAGGTAAACAAATAATAATATAAGCGTATAACACACCGTTATACTTATCAGTGTTACATAATGGGAAGGATATAAGCTTAAATTTGGCTAGCCATACACGCGGTGGTCAGAAATTACGCAAACCTAATATTTATCCGTTACCATCCTTCACTGAAGAATTGAGAAAACACGCCTAATTAAAAGTGTTTGTTTACCTGCCACAGTTTGAATGATTTTGTAAACAGGAAATACGCATTGTAATAATGCATCTACTCGCGTACTATAATACATTTCATATCATCCTGTTAATTCCGTACCCAGAAAGACGGAAGTAAAATCAATGAAAACCGCTATAGCCGCATAAAATCAAAACAAATATGAATGGACAACCATTGTCATACAGACATTCACACGAGCAAAATTTTACCTACACTTTTTTTACAACTTGTGCTCGTTCCAATTAAAGTTTTAGATTTTTTTACATCGCATTGGGTAGTAACCTTAGATTTTTTCAAACTGTCGACTTTCTTTTCAGCGAAAGGCTCACTTTTCCTGGCCAATTACTTTTCTACAATAATGCATCGATAAATATTATACTTACCAATAAATTCCGGCCACACCTAAAATAAAATAATAATTAAATCGATAATTTATATAGTACCACGCCTCGCATTTTTTTTATTGTTTTCGAAGTAATTTATTATATTGGAAAGAAAACTTTATGGTAATCTTATTATAGTTATTACGTTGCCAAAGTCATACCGCACCAATATACACGCAAAACTATACCCATCAAGTAAATACCCTAATTTTAATTTTCGATATAAAAATAAACATATAGGTGGATATAGCAAATCGAGAGAATGATTAGAAGCGATCACCAAGAAGCGGAATGAGTTTTTTAAATCAATTTTTAAAGAAAATAAGATGATTTCGATGGACTTCGAACCACATATTCGTGGGTTTTTTCACATTCGTCGGTGTCAGAGTTACAGGGAAAACGGTTTGGAAGCTTTTGAAAATGACTTCCATTTTTTTTAAAGACGAAAAAAGTTGAAAAATAAAAATAATGTACGTAATTACGTATACAAAAACAGAAAAATTATATACGAGTACTTAACCTATGGACTCAAAATCTCAAGTCATCCACGATTTCAAAAACTTTATTGCCCATACTAAACTTCTTCAATTTTGAAAACTAAAGACCATTTTTTCAACAATGATTAAGAACTATAAGGTAATTCATCTGCAATAAGCGCTGCAAAGGTTATTTTTTTGTAATTTTTGTAAGGATTCCCCTGTTTTGAAACACTTACGACATCATGCAGTTAATCACCTTCTATAATTCTGATTTTCATCACACAGCGCAAGTCTTTTAAATCATAAATGATTTTGTTGTTTTCATAACATCACACATTTTCTCACAATAAAATAACAGAAGTTTTTGGTTATGTTTCCTTCATTTAGTATTTGCCTCAATGATAGATAAAGATAACTTGAATTTGCGGTGATGAATACGACAATTTTCTGACTAACTATGAAATAAGATAATTTGATAAATTCCAGCTTATTTTTCCCATAGAGAACGCCTTTTTCAGTTGAAAATCGCGATTTTTGTAAAAATGATTGCACATTTATATAATTTTTTAATAAACGAATTCTAAAACATACCCATTTTAGTGCAATAAAATCATAATTTTTTAGTTTTAATTTTTTGTTTTATTCATGAACCCACAATTGAGTTGAATAAAACATTACATTTTCATGGTCATTTATTTCATAAAAATTTCTGCATTGTAACAAAAATACGAATATAATGATTTTGATTTACTCAACTTGATGGTTATTTTTGTAGGTACATATTCACAAATTTAGGGTTAATGTGAGTTTATAAAAACTAATTGTTTTCATTTTGGCTTCCTTTTTATGACAATTTTTCCAGAACTTGAAAATCTAAAAATAAGTCAGAGACTTCAAAACGGGTTGAAACTGCCACCAGTCGATTTCAAAGGTCAAAAATAGAGTACAAATGAATCTTCAGTATAGATCATTACCAAAATATTCAATTTTTATTTTTATTTTTTCAAAGAAAATGGACCAAAATTTGAATCTTTGAGTGAAAGAAATTATATACTGGTAATCATATTAGGAATTGAGTAAAAGTTTCAAGCCATTCTGAAGTCTCTAGCGACTTCTTAAAAATTTTATGTTTTCCAAAAAAAAAAAAAAAAAAAACGCTACAAAAACTGTTCAAATTAGGTACCTTAGGCACATATGCTCTAGACTGGTGCTTGTTGGTGACCCACTTGACCGATTTGGAAGTTGGAACACGAACCATACTTGCAGTCGACTTAATAGCGTGTTGAAATTTCAATACTGAATGAATTTCGGCTTTCCAACTTGATTTTGTAAAATTTTGTGGAAATTTCACGTTCAAAAAATCTTGCTGGAGGCTCCAGAACTGCTCGAAACGATTGAAAACCATTTCCAATCAATTTTGGTGGTCAAAAACAGGGTACTTATGTTCCAAATTTCAGTTTTAGGAGTGAATTTGCTGAAATCATAATTTTTTTCCGGTGTTTGGCCGGAATGCGATTTTCGAAAATTCGCTAAAAATCGATAAATGCACTTCAACCCTAGAAATTTTGGCTGGTGATAAACTATAGCACGCTCTTTCAATCTAGCTTTGTACGGTTCAAATATTTTTATGCCAGTCTCATGTTAGACACCAAAATCTGCGATTTCGGCTGACCTATCAATTCAAAATGGTCATTTTGTTAGTAAGGTCAACTTTTTTTGGACAAGTTTGCTTTAAAATGTTCCATGGGATGTCCACTTTAATAAAAAATGTTTCTCTGAAGAGAAGGGGGAATACGGAAATCCCTATTGTCATATTCCAAACTGTTACAAAAATTTACACACCCTTCTCTGAACAATGAACATAGTAAAAAATCCCAATACATATTAAAATCGAAAGAAACTGTAAATTAAAACCTCAGGTAAATTCGTCACTGCATTCTGTTCAACATGTGCGGAAAAAACACAAGTTCGAGTACATCTCAACAAAATGCTCGTATCGTACATCTTTTATTGGATTTGCTCGTTAGTTCGAGTATACAGTCTCCTAATTATTACATCGTCTGAACCATAAAGTCGAGGAAATACGCGAGTAAAACGTGACAACTCGCTTTTTGTTCTTCGCGTATCAACCATCAATCATTATTCCATCGCTGGATAGGTAATTTAAATTACACATAGGTTAAGCAGCTAACTATATACACTACATAATCAGCAGACGAATTCGTCGCTAAATTCAAAACGGAAAAAATTCCTCAGACATACAAGAACAAGAGCACGTATATCGCAATTAACTGCCGGAGTTAAAAACCTCTAGTAATATTTACACCATCCATACATATTCATCTGGAGGGCAAAAATCGAGAAGAAAATAAAATTAATAATTTACATTGTTATAGATATAGGTATTCAAATCATTACACAAATATCTACCATTTTCACAGCAGGATACCACTGTAAATAATAAACGAAAAAAAAAAATTATCGCCATATTTTCACTTTCTACAATACGAAAATCATCGTATGTATTCCAACTTACTATATGGTATAGTTATGCACAAACAAATACTCGTATACCTACCCACTGAATTACGCGGTAGGTGTTTCAATCCTCAAAGCCTGAGGGCACCTCATTCTATATACCTGTACAAACACTCGTAAACAAAAAACTTATACGCCAAATTTTCATTCATCAACGTCTTCTGTACACTGAATACCATACACAATCCTCTACGCACACACATACACCCACGAGCTTTATCTAAGGTATAAATATCCACATTTTTGTTCGGCGATCGACTCCAAGGCATCTTGTAAACAATATTGAAAATTACATAATCACACTAGATCGATGCAACTTCAAAACAAAAAGTTTACTTTTCGACATCGATACGAAACAGATGTTCTGGCTTGGTACGGGTGTTTCATCATCGCCATCGTCTCCCAAACTCAAAAACTCGCGAGCTGCAGATCTCTCATGCATCCAAAACAAATACACGAGTGTAAATCAAATAAAATGATATCAAAGCGGGGCAATGCCCGCAATCGTATAAACGCCAATGAAAGCTTATAATGCTTACTTAGTATACCCTCTTTCTTGGATCTCGAATAGTTCAACTCTTCTACATACGTACATAGGTTTTACTCCTATTACTTGTACATACGTATAAAAAGAGAGCAGCGTTTAATGTTACTATACAGCACGCCAAACAAAATTACTCTAATCTATATCTCGTGTATACATGGTTACTACATACATCGCATTTCTTTCAGTACTCATCATTAAAGGTTAAAGTTAGACCTACATATCGTACATGCACAATATACAAGTTCACCGCCAACGCCATCACGACAACAGGTACAAGAGACATTACAGGAAAAAAGTCTTCGCAACAGATAGCTAAAATGATAGGTAGTACGAGTACCTTATGCTATAGCTTCAGTAATTAATTCCCTTTGATTTTCCTACAGAATTTTCAATTATACGGTTTATAAACAGCGTATTATTTTTGAAAAGAAATTTTGTATTAGAGAGGATTTTAGCATCGTATATTTCTTCGAGCGAAAAATATACGACTAATTTCGCATTCCGAACACGAATTAATTTTTCGTAGTGAAAAAACGATCGAAATCTTTCAACGAGAACTTTCCCGCCGAAAGGACAATAATTTCAAAACAACATAATCTCGATTTCTAAAAATAATCCATTCATTTCTACGATCGCCTTTGTTTCCTTTTTTGAAAGAAAAATATTTTAAACTCGCACACGAACAAATTCGGTGACGATAAAAATCAGTCTTTATCTTATTATTGATCGGAAAATAAAAACGTTAAAAATTCAAGACGGAATATTACTTTTGGCATATTTAATTCAAAATTTCAACTTTCGTAATGCTTGAAAATAAAAGTTTTCATTTCGGTTGAAAAATTCATACGCTAACTTTAAAAGGGAACGAATTTTCGCACGAATTTTTCATAAACATACAAGGTGGTTTGAAAAAGAATTCGACGACAAAACAGAGCGGAAAAGCGCGATGAAAAATTGAAAATTCTTCAGATAGGGTTACGCAGTAATCACGCAACATTTTTGTATGAATATTGAATCATTTAGTTCGAAATTATCAAATGCACGTTTCTTAGTTAGTAACCAAAAAACAAAAACTTCAAAATTGACAATTCAGCAATTTCAGAACATCATTTTCAAAAAAAAAATTTTTAAAAAGGAAGAAGGTCAATCTCAACAAAAACCATATTATTTCTTTCATTTTCGGTCCTTCAATTCACTTTTTATCGCTTCGTTCATTACCAACCTTACTTTAATTTCCTCAAAAATGATGAAATTCAGCTAAAAATGGAATAACCTTAAAATATTAATGCTAAGGTATTAACAGTTCAGTAGCGAAGGGTTCGAGATTCATTGGCCATTATACATTGCAAAAAGTACCTATACCAACCTATTATGTATTTCTTTTTCGAGTTCGGATACGGACCACCCTGCACTCAATATATGCACAAACAAAAAAAATATCTTCGGAAATTATCGAAAAAAAAGTCTGCTTCTACTACTTCATACAATAGCTTGTTGTAATGGGAAAAGTTTGGTCAAGTCTAAAAGAGACCTTCAAACATTAAGATTTGGTAAAAAAAAATATCCATTATACCTACTCTTAATGTTGAATGATTTTTTTTCTACGCATCATAGAATCTTTCGTGTTAGAGTGAAAAAAAAATTGCGTAAAGAGGATTCCAACCGCCAGCGAAAATTTCAAAGTGGGTGCTTGTCAAGTGCTAAAATTCATTTTTAGATTTCTGGTGAATTTTTGAGAATTCAAATTCAACTTATCTATACCTACCTAATACCTATACATACCTACTTCTCGTGAAAAAATCAAAATTTGATCAAATCGGCATGAAAAGGCTGCAATTTGGTTTGCATCATACATATTTTCCAAAGAGCCGATTGGTGATTGTTTCGAACGGTTCTGGAGCCTCCAGCGAGTTTTCGGATTCTCCAGTTTTTGTAAAAATCGTAATAGGAAAGTCGAGTAAAAATGAAATTCAGCACCTATTTTCAAAATCCTCCTGTGCCGGTTTATAGATGCGAAATTTTTGAATCTTATACGCACTTTTTTTCAAGAGTAATTGCTGGATAAAATTTTGGATTGGAACTGGTGCAAAAATATTTCGAAAATGTGTATACCTAAATCGATGTTAAGGCTCATTAAGATGATAATGTACGAGTTTATAGGTGCTGAATTTCTTTTTCAATCCACTCGTACTCACAGCGTTTTTTTTCTCGAAAATTACGGAATCAGAAAATTTGCTGAAGGCTCCAGAACCGTTCGAAACTATCACCAATCAACTCGGGAGGTCAAAAATAGGGTAAAAACCCAAATGTCAGCTATTCACGTCAATTTGATCAAATTATGATTTTTTTCATGAAAAATGTGCCAAATATGGATTTTTAAAAATGTTCAAAAACCGGAAAAATGATTTCAAGTAGAGTCCTGAGTTCTAATACCAATTTACTTCATTTATTTTTTGAAATAATTTTCCAAATTCTCTCAAAAAACTTCTATCATACCTTGGTAACAAAAAAAAAAAAATGAAAAAGTTGCCACACGATGTTTTAGTCCAGCAATAATATTCATCAACCTTCAATCAATCAATCAATCAATCAATCAGAAGCTTTTTATTTACAAGTGTTACATTAAAATATACATAACACTCATGGCCCTATGATAGGGCAAAAGCCTTCCCCAGCCTGCATCATTCTTCCCTGTTTTGGGCAATCTGTTGAAAGTAGCGATGAGTTAGAACCTTATAGTTTCCACAAATTATCACCTAATTTGGATAAATTTGCGTTCAAATGCAAACTATCGCATCCCTTCCATGATTGACCCTGTCCTCAAGTTCTCTTTGAAAATGAAATAAAATAAATCCGCAATCGTCATAACCACACGTGACAAATTCAACTGGTTCAAGGCTGTGGCTATTGAAAAGAATTAACCTAAATAGATATGCGAATTTATCATCAAATTTTCATTAACGTCATGTTGATAAATTTGGTTGTATGTATATAATTGCATCGCAATAATCAACCGCTATCGTTGCCTAATACATACGAATCAGAACATCAAAGGTTTAATCATATTATTCGGTTGTAAAAAGAGAAGGAAAAAAAATCAAAAATTTAAAACGAAAGAATTCTTCAGTCAACTTGCTCGACAATGAAGAAACCGAGAAATAGATAGGTTCACTTAAACTCATACAAGAGCGAAAGTATGCCAGTGAAAAGTTTACATAATTGACCACTTGTCAGTCGTTAACGACAAATTTTTTCCCAACATCCTAATCTTTGGATCACTATGTACCTATTTAATCAAAACCTCGGGCTATTCGATAAAAAAATTTACAATTTATACGCTGCTTACAACAAATTCCAATCGATAAAATACTGCTACCGTTCTTTGGCACATGCTGGTAAAATACGAGTACATCATTTCACCTCGAGGAATTTGTATAATTTCGAGGCTTCGCTCGCCGATAATAAAGGTATAATTATATCGACAAACCTATATTTACTACAGTTCTGCTAAACTATCGTCATCTTCAATTCGGACCTTTTTTCTCCAACGATCATTATCATACCAGTAGAATTTAAGAAAGATTTAGTACATAGTTTTTTAAACGTTTTTCGAAGATGACCGAATGAAAAAAAAATGACAAAAAAAAGTTCTGTTAAGATATAGTTTTC
Organism: Planococcus citri; assembly: GCF_950023065.1. NCBI lineage: Eukaryota > Metazoa > Arthropoda > Insecta > Hemiptera > Pseudococcidae > Planococcus > Planococcus citri. The sequence continues at coordinate 51,862,920 of NC_088679.1, forward strand.
TCACGAAAATAACGATCGGACAAGGAAGAATAGCGGTAGAAAAATAATTTTTTGAAATACGAGTAATGCACCTAAAAACTTCACCCGCAAAATGATGCTGAAAACCGCGAGGGAATGTAAACAAATCAAGTGCCAAATACTTCTCTATAAATAGATTTAAAAAGGAAAGAAAAAAAGAATAACTATATCAACTGTCAACTTGGGACACCCGTAGGACCTCGTTATCATAAAGAGGTATCTCACTCGTGTACCAAACTCAAGTCACAGACCACAGACGTAAACGTAGGTAAACGAATAAAGAATGCAAGTCTTTAAAAAAAAAAATACTCACGTAGATAATGATCACGATAATTATAATTAACGATAACTGTCGAATTGACATAATAAATAGTAATCAAGAATTCGATACGGTTACAAAGTATATGTATTATCTCAGCAATCGTCAATGATGTCGCGAACTCGTGAAGTGCAAAATTGAACTACATACATATTTGATCGGATAGGTAGGTACTAGGTAGCATTTCAAGAGATCTATTTCAAAAATTGCAGATTAGAATAGTACGTCAGTGTTATCGAGAGTACTTTTTCATCCGTCAACAATTTCAATAAAAAGTTGCCAGATTAGTCTTAGCAAAAATTTGAGAATTAAGATGATCAGACAGACAAAAATAGGCCCAAACCCATAAAAAAATCTTTTTGTAAAATCAAAAACACGTTAAAACTCCAACATTTCCGATCACACTTCTGATAGTGTGAAATACGTTAATAAATTCCATTATCAATAGCTAACTAAGCAACGCATTCCAACGCATACTGTTGCATAAAACAAAATAAATATGCAAAAAAAAAAAAAGAATAATGAGACCATATAGATGTGTAATACTTTGCTCACCATAATAATTAATAAAAGGAAATCAATAGGATATTAGAGCAAGCCATTGTTGGCATATTTCATTTTCTATACGTGTTTTACTTTACTAACCGCAAGGGGATTTTGAAAGAATAAAAATAATAATAAAAGCTGTGCATAAATGAAATTTAAAAGTGAATTTTTTAGAAATTTTTAAATGTAGAGAAATTTGTTCGCGACGAATCTCAAAAGCGAACTGAAAATTAAATTATCATTCTTTCAAGCCTCAAAAACAGGTTTGAAAATACTACATGTATGTAAGAATCGAAGTCTTAATGGAAGCTTCTAATTAGCTAAAAATAGTAAAATGGTTTTAAAAGTGACTTTTGCGAAGAAAAGAATTTTTCTCAATAAAAAATAAATAAAATAAACTAGTCAATCTCATAAAATTTTTTTTTTTAAATCAAATTCAAAAAATCATACTGGATATGTCCGACTGGAATTCGCTGGAACGCTGTATTTTTGGAAATAAACATCAATAGGTAACCTCCAAATAGACCAGAAATGATAAAATATAGTTTTCTGAGATCGGCGTCAGATTGGAAAAAAATGTTCATGAATTTTATAGGGAATTGAGGATGTTTGGACAGCTTGAAGAGAAACTCAGAGGAATTATTTCCCTCTTTAAATGAATCACAAAGGAACGGAACATCTTGAACTTACATTCTCCGAATTGAACGAATTCCAGCCAGATCGAAAGAGCATGTCCTAAGACCCCCTTCAAGTTCATTTTTGAAAAATTTCCAAATATTCAAAGGCGATTTTTGAACTTTTCCATGAGACGCAAATTTTTTGAGCAAAGAGAACCAATATGAATAATTCCTTCAATTCAGCTCCCACACATGAACAACTATTAGTTTTAAGCCATTCTGGAGCCTCCGGTTATTTTTTAATTTTCTCCAAAAATTTTCAAATCGCCCTAGAAGGACCAAAAATGAATATTCGGACACACTCTCTGCTATTTTAGGTGGTTGTCACGAAATTCTAAGAGGAAAAGCTCAAAAATAAATTATTCAATTAATTTGCAAATTCCAGAAAAAATGAAAAAATCAAAATTTTGAATTGTCCGACTAGAAAACAATGCCCAACTGAACTTACGGGTGTCAACGTCCATTTTTAGCTCTTCCATAATGATTTGAAATTTCTGGAGGCATTTGAAAATTCGCTGGAGACTCCAAAAAGGCCAAATTGAGACTGTTCTCGAGGCGAGAATGGTCGTGTATAGATACACCTGACGATATATTGTCGAAAACCCACTTGTTATACACCTACCAATACCATATTTGAAAATTAGATTTTTTTCTCTTATTTTGGAATTTAGAAATTGGCCAAAAATTCATTTTCGAACTCGCATTCTTGGAATTTCGCGGTGACCATCTAAAATAATCGAGAGGGTGCCCACTGCCCAAACAACTCAATAGGCAACGATCAAATTATAGATGCTCAAGTTCATTTTTGGTACTTCCAGATCAATTCGAGTTCAAAAAAATCGTCCTTATAACAGATTTTTTTCAATTTTTCAAGTTTTCAAAAATTCGCCAAAAATTTAAAAACGAACTTCAGCACTTTAAATTTTGATTTCTGTGGGTTTAGGACAAGGTCTATCGATCTAGATTAGTTTAGGTCAAAAATTTTCCGTTGTCAGCAATTACTCTAGAATCGGATGACCTTTTTGATGCTAAAAAAAATTCAAATGGATACAACATTTTCGTGACTTTTGAACAGAATCGATACCGAGACTTTCTTTCCCATAACATTTGAATCAATCCCATGACTTTTCATGACTACTGATACACCCTGCATTATTGCGTGGGCTGCATTCGACTCGTCGTAAATCAATTTGAAAGAATAAGTTATCAGACACACTGGGAGAATTGCGACCGTGTACATAAGATGAATACATTTAGATTTACTTTCGATGAGCACTAGGCGAGGAATACATTTCACACAATTAACTTTTCCTCCGTACACAACCTGCTACTGCAGCACCATCGTAATTAGCATAATTCGTTAAGAAATCATGTCGAACGGTATGCGTATCAAAATTCGAGTAAAACGTTACAGGAAATGAATTTTTTCCTGTTAAAACGAACCGATGCACACTTGAAAGAAACGTGTGTACAGTATACACTACAGAGTCAGTCACGACGATAAATCCGTGAATTCGAATCCAATTTACTTCTTCTCTCGGGCACAAAGAAGAAAACAAGAAAACAAAACACTCACCTTATAAACTTCGGAGAAAAATCCATCTCCAATTTTTTCGCAGATGAAGTCATCTAGACGAGTCAAATTGGAAACCGCGTGCTTCAGGGCTCTACACGAAGATCCGGTGATTCGATGATCTCTACATTTTCCTTCATCAGCAATGATCAGATGTACATCTTCGCTGGGTATACATTTTTCAGCATCCAGAGAGGCACATCGCGGTACAGCGGATGGTGTTTTTGAATTGAAAAATGGCGTTTTCTCCGATGAGCCGGCGGCATCGCCAAAATTCGAATTCGCATTTTCGCAATAGCCGCTGTCGCGCCCGCTATTATACATCATACGAACGGAACCACGAACGTATTTTAAAGGGATTAATAACTAAGTCACCATTCCAATGTATCGGCGAGCTTGTGAAATGATAGTTTAGTTCTTCTCCGTGCAACATTCAAAAACACCTGTACAAATAAAAAAGGTAGAAGTTTAGAAATTAACATATTATATTTTTCGACGATGTGATTTCTCTAAATTGATATTTTAAAGTTAAATGAGGAGGTCGACGTAGTGATTGGAGTAGAGATCGAGGAACTCGAGGAATAGCTCTCATTTTCAAAAGCATAATTTTTTCTCAATTCTATACCGTAATCGCGTTGTTGTGAGAATATTTAGGTTATACTGAGCGGACTGTGCTCATTTCTGTATTTACTGTGATCGCTTTATTGTTTACAATTCAATCAAGTTCAAGACACCCAATATAACCAATCACTAAAACTTCTTCGTGTTATGCAACAATACACTAAATGAGTCTGTTCTCTTTTTTTACATCAGATGAAAGAATAATTGATAACAGCTGATAATAGAGAAAAAAACAACAAATATCAATTAAAAACATTGATCAAAAGTACACCCAAAGTAATAAGTAACAATTTTAAACGCTGTACGTTGTTTAAATTCCTTATAAGTCGACCACACACAAAAAAATATAATTCTCGAGCCTTTCCTCCAGTCCATGAGCAACAATCAAACGGTACTAACAGAGAATCAAATAACTATTATGTACAAGTAATGTTTTTGCAAAAATGGAAAAGCACCAGCAAAAAAATGAAGTCGAACCACAACATGATTCACGATTGTTTTTCCGACGGCTTTATATATTTTTTTTTCTTAAAGAAATGCATCGAAACTGAAAATGCACAAAAATCATACCGTACGATTGACAAAAATTCATCCGAACAGATGAAATAAAAATGCAAAATGTTCGGTTTTCTATGATCCTCAGGTACTTAAAAACTTCGCTAATTGGATTAATTGTGCGTAAAATTTTTCTTCTTCTAACAATTAGTTTCCGAAAATACACCCTTCGAAGATGAAAAATGGAACCAGTGGAAACATCCATCATGATAAGTAATCCGAACAGTGGGTTTATTTACTTGGGGAAGGAATTATCATTCTCATGAGAATCAAGTTAGTAATACAACTTTGGAAACCGATGGAGCCGAATTCTAATAATTACTGCAGTAGTTTGTAATAACCATCATGGAGAAAATAAGGAACTTAATATGATAAGCCATAAATTTACATAAAAATGACAAGACAATAAAACTTACAAAATAGAACACAAATTCACTTCACGTTAGCGTCGAACTTCAAATACACAATATAAATTCCGTTACGGTACATTTACAAAACTTGAAATCGCGAATGATTACATTATAATTAAGTGTAAATTCATTTTAATTCACTTATCACATCGATTAAAAAATTACCAAAATAAAAAAAATGTAAAAAAAACACACCAAACAACACTCCTCTCCATTTATCGCATCTTCAACTAATTTAATTTTTGATTGTACTTCGGTACTCGAGAAACAAGAATACAGCTACCGAGTGCTTACGTCACGACGTCCTTAGGAGGTTTGTGGTTGGTTGGTTGTGTAGTGAATGGAACGACCTACACGGTGGAAAATATCGTTCCTTCGCGAAGTAATTACTGAGAAAAACGAGGTACATCGGAAGGTATTTCTACTTTTCATTTTTATTGAAAAAAAAAATCGCAGTAATTTTGAATGAATAAGGAATAACAGCTGAATAAGTATAGTAAGTAGTAAGTAAGTAAGTAAGTACATATTACATAATATATTTAATTTTAACTTTAAAGTACCTATTTGTATAATTATAATAGAGACTACTAGAACTTAGAAGTCGGCGATCGAGTGACAACGACGATTATTTTCAGTTTCAGTACATGGGGAATACTGGGGGTTGATGGGTTTTAGGTTTACGGGCCGAATCGCCGAATTCATAGACATTACTTAGGGATCATTTGGCTAAGTGGTGAATTTCAAAATGTATGTACATAACTACATACTGCATAATTATGTATTATATTATATATCATGCAGGTAGGTAATTTTGTAAATTGTAAATTGTAAATAACTAGGTACGAAAGTTGCAGTGGAAGCGATTTTATGCTGGTCAGGGGGAGAGAGGGGGGTCATCACCCGGCCAAAGAGACACTTTTTCTAGATTGAGATAGGTTATGGTATGGTAAATTACTCACAGTCGATTTTAAAACGGATTCCTCCTCATTTGATTTTATGAGTCTGGCACCTTGAATGCAATTGCAATCTCAAATTCTCGATATGGTCACCAATGAAAAGGTTCAAACGTCTATGTTCGCGGCCATGGCTTACTTTTTTTTGCCTTTTTTCTCCAGTTTTTATTTATTACATTTTAAATACAAATTTGTTATTCGTGTTTTTTTATGATAACTCGCCACAAATTTTTCTATAAACTTAGTCGCAACAAATATGAGAAAAGATGAAAAATAATATCTTCATTTTTATTCGCGATACCACAAATATTGTAATAAAATATTACGAAACCCAAATGTTTAAAAAAAATAGTAGGTACTCAGTCAGACATTACATTAGAAAATTTTCCTGCTTCCCCTTAATTACAATTTGAAACGAAATTTCAATTTTGTGTTTTGTAACTATGTAACGCTTGTACCTTGTACAAAGTCCTAATATTTACCTACCTAACATGAAATATTAATTTCAATTCTTTTTCAGACGAAGAAAAAGTCACTCGTAAAAACTGAACAAACAAAGCATGGAGCGGATTTAAAATATTACCTACCAACGCATGAATTCCTTCAACCCTACTAAATAGTAACAGCCACATTTCAAGTTTGAAAATCACTAAACCAAATTCAATTGTCGTATTGAATCGTTTCGAAAAGAGCATCAAATCTAGTAGAATTTTGGTAAACAATTTGTTTATAACATTGGTAATGTACATAGAAAAATGAAATTTAAATTTGGCATCTCGTGTATTTTTTTCTCTTTATAGGCTATATCGAGGACAATTAATACAATTGGGAAACGGAAACTGATATTTTGGACTTTCTCCGGCAGTTCGATCTGTTTAGCACTGTTTGGATTGTATGCTTTGCTTCACAACACGTATGGGTTTCAGCAAAGCAGGCCCGTAGCCAGAATCTGGCTGTAGCTGGGGCGAAGGAAATATCAGCTGGGGCAGCACTTTTTGAGGCTCGAACATCTGTGAAACATCCCCCCCCCTTTAACCCCCCTCAACCATCCGTTATTCCAAAACAATTTTTAAAAAAAATGAACATAATGCGTCATGCTGGGGTTGAGTCTAATACTTACAGCTGTAATCTGCGCGATTTACTGTGAAACTCTTGTAATAATTCTTTGGCTGTGACTGTTTCTGTTTTAATTTTGTCATGAGGTAAAATAGTCAAATTTGACTCGCGTCCAAACAACATTAAAAAAATATATTATTCAAATTTTTAAAGAAATGTTAAGACAAAAAACGCTCTTTACACCTGAAAAAACTTCACTTCTCGAAACAAACATTTGCCCCTCACTCAGGGCTCGTACTTGATCACTTTTCAAGAAACTAAGTTACTAAATTGGGTTACTTTTTCGATAAGTAGCTTTGGTTTTCCAAATTATTATTATTTTTTTTTAATTTCAAAAATTCAATTTTTGCATTTAACTTGATGAGAAAAAAATGCTAGTAATATCCATAAGTGAATAATTTGAGAAAGTTGACCTACTTATACATACACTTTTATCGCCAAAAATGGCTCAAAATCTCACTTTTTGTCAACATTTCCAAAAATATCCTCGTTTTTTGCCAAAAATTGTTACTTTTTGGTAAAAAAAATTCAAGAAATATCCATTTCCCTTTCTAAAAATTACCAAATAATTCCGCTTTTTTGCTTGAAAAAAATGTCAATGACCGAAATTTCTCCCATTTTCAATGGAAGGTTGCGAAAAAAATAATCATTTTTTTGGCCTATGATTGCCAAAAATTCGTAGTTTTCCTCAAAAATAGTCCATCTTGCTTTTTGCTAAGATTGTCAAAATTCTCGGTTTTTCGCAAAAAATTATAAAAATTTTCATTCTTTCTTAAAAATTGTCCATAGGTCTTCCCTATTGCTGAAAATTTTAGCTTTTTCGTAGTGTAAAAGTCTCAATTTTTTATGTAAAATTGCCATAAATTGCACAAAGTGAAAGTCTCACTTTTCGAAAAAAATTGCAAAAAGATGTACTGGATTTCTAATCCTCACAAATTACTAATTTTTACTCAAATTAGCCTACATAACAAATTTTTGATTTAAAATTTAGTGAACGCATCGAGCGAGCCATCGAGCTATCAAATGCAATTCATGCTAGTGTAGCCATTTCATGAACGTAACCATAATTTTACTTACATTGTTGAGTTTTTGGTTTTTGGCACTTTCTGATTTTTTTTCATGATTTTGCTGGTCGGGGCAAACGTTTTTTTTTTTTTTTTTGATTTTGCTACCTGGGGCAAACAGCCTTTCTAGCCGGGGCATTGCCCCGGCTGCCCCTACACTGGCTACGGGCCTGCAGCAAAGTCATGGATTTTATACGTCATTAGATTAATTTACCTATTACTTGATCGATTACGCGTTACGCAATCGGTGGAATACCTTGGTACATCTGTGGTGAACTTTATCCTCAAAAGTATGAGTATTTCTGTTTAGTAATTCTACAGGAACTTGAGTAGGCCTAATGCGAATTATCACATTATATATTTTTTTTTTACAGAATACGAGGAATGGCCAGCGGAATTTCTGCAACTACTGACTATTTAATGATATTCATACTATATTGATGAAAACCTATTTCAAAATGGAAGCGTCATCTAACTTACCATATTTGTTCTTAGGTATGGCTACTTTGTATTAGCCAAAACGGAAAAGAAATGCTTGCAGAAGAGATAGAAAAAGTCGTTAAAAATAAGAGAAAAATCATCTATGATAAAAAGTGAAGTATTCAGTTTATGGTAAAATGCAAAAATCATTTTTAAACGACAATAAGTGATATTTTTTAGACGATAAAAACAAATTATGAATATATTCGACACACGTGTTACCAAAGATATTCTACATCGTTGAAGGAACATTTTAAAAGGAAATCTTCGGTAGGTAATTAAACTCGCAAAATGAGTTACCAAATTGACATAAATTTCAATTTTAGTCAAAATAAATAGGTATGTTATGATTTTGAAAAAGATTTTAATGATTGTTCAAGGTTTGAATTCACTGCCTCCTGATACCTATTATGTTTTCATGCGATTTTTATCTGAATAACGAAGTACATAATCTGCATTTCCTTTTGTATTTTCAAAATTATTCTACAAATGAAAACACACTCGAGAATTTTCAACGTGAAAAATTACCACCATGCAGCTTGTATTTCAACTGTACGTTACAGTATAAACTTATCATGAGAGGATGCATTCTCTCTAAAATAAAAATGAAAGAGAATTATCTGCTGTGAAATTACGTAGTACTTTAGATATTGACGATCCGTGCCTTACATTAATCTTCAAATATAAATGTCATACGCTCAATTTCTTCGTGTATTTTTTTCAGAGAGAAATCAAAGCTGCCAAAACATCCGCAATGGGATGATTTTTGCAACAAGAATTGAACGTAATTAGACCTGATAAAATTTATATCATCATTTAATTAGAATGAAAAACACATAAGAAACTTATAAACCAATAGAAAGATATTACATAATGAACGGTTGGCAAAATTCAACCCAACGTACCTATTCTTAGAAATGAAATTTGAAAGAGAATTGTGTACGTCCTACGTACAATCGAAATAAGTAGGGTTTTATTTTTTGCCTTCTACCATTATAATATGATACCCGAACTTCGTTTTGATGGGAGGATCTGTGTAGACTGGATTTGCAACAGTAGATATGGGTAAACTAAATGCAGCATCTTGAAAAGGTCCAACCATACTTCCTCGTATCATCCAACCCAAATCTCCCTAACATAACATTAACATGAAAATCAAATGAGATGAAATTGAATATTTCAACGCGCGCACAACTGGTGTTTTTCTGATAAGACTTACTCCTTGTCTTGCTTTATCTTCACTATATTGAGCAGCTATTTCAGGAAATTTTCCACCATTTTTGAGTTTATCTAAAGCTTCTAATACCTTCGATTGTTTTTCACATAAGATGTGTCGGACCTGAAAGTTTGACAGAAAAGTGTATACTGAAGTTACCGGCGAAAACCTGAACTAGAATTTAATATGAGAAATTTCATTCATCTTACTTTGACGGCGGTACCTCCTTTCTTTTCTTTACTTCCAGACGCTTTAGAATCGTCATCCTTAGCCTTAGATTTACTCGAATCACCTTTGGAAGCTGGTTTCTGTTTTCCCATTGTAATAAATCAAAAAATAGATTCACAAGTTTAAATTAGCATTAACTAAAAAATTTGATTCTAATATCCCATCAAAACGCGATTGAATTTTTGAAAATTATACTTGGAAAAACTTCGAAAACGAAAAATTGCCTTATCAGTCTTGATTGTTATCATTTTCATGTACTTTTTATAAACATACGCCTAGCGCACGCGCAAAGCTGGAACACGTGATTTGGTTGGTGCACTTTTGAAGTTTTGATGACGCCACGTGAGTTTTTCCAACTCATTCTAGGTTTGAACTTTGAATTTAATATTTATATTGTCATATAAGAAGACTAGAGTCCAGTCACCAAATTTTGGTTGTAATTCCTTCCGTAGTCCAGCTTGATTCATCAATGGAAATTTTCAGACTAGGTATTTGAAAAAATGTTGAACAAATTTAGGGAAATAAGTCTCAACTAATTAATACGCGCTGGAATTGAAATGCTGCGTTCAATTCGAGTTTCAAATTAAACAAAATAATCATCGTATCATTGAAAAGTCAACAATTGTAAGTACAACCTGGCGCCTCAAACACCTGAAATACCTCAATGCATAATAATCAAGAAAAAACTATTCTTTGTCCCAACAAATAGATATAATATCAATTATGTAACAGGCATCATTATAAGAAAAAAAACTTGAATTTGACTTGACAATCAAAAATTATCAATAATTTAATATGAATATCACGATAAGTGCTGCTCGAAAATGAAACATCCACTTGACAATAATGATAAAATGAACTCTAAAAGAAAAAACTTAATCGATCATTTAAAAAAAATGACATACTTTTCATGATAACGTGTCACCGAAAATTGTTCCACGGTTCTTAAAAATTACTCGATAACACAAAATGTTCGATGATAAAATTCAGCTATAGAAAAAATATTGCAACGTTTTCTGGGAAAATTTTTGAAATAAAACTTTGTAGCCTTTTTAATAACGATAATGTTCCGGTTTAAACGGTCCTTCGGCAGGAACGCCTAAATATTCAGCTTGATCGGGAGTGAGTTTGGTCAGTTTTACTCCCAACTGCTCCAAGTGCAAAGCTGCCACTTCTTCATCAAGCTGAAAAATTTAAACAAAAATAAACGAAGGGAAAAAATAATAAGCAAGTAGATGGTGGCGGATGCATACTTTTTTAGGAAGCATATAAACGTTAACTTTGTAGTCGGTTGGTTTGGTCCAGAGTTCAATTTGGGCAAGAACCTGATTAGTGAACGAAGTACTCATTACGAATGAGGGATGACCCATAGCACATCCCAAATTTACTAATCTACCTTCGGCTAGAAGGATTATGTGATTGCCGTTAGCCAATGTGTATCTATCAACCTGTTGAAATTACAAAAATTACATTAATAAATCTACAATTCCAATCACTATCTGTAGACGTAAAACTTATCAAAAGATCGCAATTTACTTGAGGTTTAATATTGACTTTCTGAACAGCGTTTTTTTCTAACCAGTCAACTTGTACTTCACAGTCGAAATGACCGATATTACAAACGATAGAATCTTCTCTCATATTTAGAAAATGACGTCCACAAATAATATCTTTGCAACCAGTTGTCGTTACATAGACTTGAGCGATTTTACTAGCTTCATCCATGGTTGTCACCTTAAAAATAAAGAAATTATTGCATTTTTTCAACGCCATAATCACCTTCGATGAGCACTTTTTTCCTCAGAGATAATATTTCTACCTCGTATCCTTCCATCGCAGCTTGTAAAGCATTGATAGGGTCGATTTCAGTAATAATAACTCTTCCTCCATAGGATCTTAAAGATTGTGCGCAGCCTTTACCAACATCGCCATATCCGGCAACGACGCAAACTTTACCAGCAAGCATGACACCTGTGGCACGTTTTATTCCGTCGACCAACGATTCTCGACATCCGTATAGATTATCAAATTTACTCTGAAAATTTATTACACGAGTTAGTTTTAAGCTAAAAATACTGATTACTATTGTTATGCAAATATAGTAGAATATTTATAACACCTCACCTTGGTCACAGAGTCGTTTACGTTGATAGCTGGTACCTTGAGCGTATTTTCTTTATACATTCTGTATAATTTATGAACTCCTGTGGTTGTTTCTTCAGAAATACCACGTATACCGTCTAAAAATTGAGGGTATTTTTTATGAACTATGTCAGTCAAATCGCCGCCATCGTCCAGGATCATGTTCAAAGGCTGAAAAATTTTTATACGATCATTATTAACGTAACGTAAATAATGAAGCAGATATCAGATAACGATAAATCCCACACCTTTCCATCAGAAAATACTAATGTTTGTTCGATGCACCAGTTATATTCTTCTTCAGTTTCACCTTTCCATGCGAACACTGGGATTCCTTTGGCTGCAATGGCAGCAGCAGCTTGATCTTGCGTACTAAAAATATTACAACTGGACCACCTCACCTGAAAAATATTCATTTTTAATCATGATTCATGATAATTTGTTTGAAATGCCTTTTTCTTAAAAGGGAAATCCAACGTTCGCTTGAATTATCTAAACGTATCATACACTAATTAAAACATAATTTAGCTATGATTAAGATAAAATCATTCGATGTGGTTTCATATGAACGACCTATCGTCTGCCCAACGTCTGCCGTATCTTATCTCATATGCACGCCACTAACAATACAAGCTTACATACATATAATTAGTACGCGATGATAAGTTTTTTTTGATGGGTTTAAAATTATTTCAAAATTTTTCTGCATCAAAATTTTCAGAATACTTATTCTACGTTAAACTTTTGGAATTGTTATTGACCGAGTAGATATGACTCATTTATAATAAGTAAATCAAATGTAGAAAATGGCTTATTCTTAGAAATTAGCGGAATTTTTATCCACTCAGACCGTAACTCATGTAGGTGACTGGGTATTTCCTTTCATTTTTTTTTCAATTTCTGAGAAAGCTCAAGTAATTAAAACACTCGACTGACAACAGACAAGCAATTTGCATCATATTTAAAATAATTAAGAAATCAAAATCATCACAATGAACAAAAAAGTTTCCTATGCATAATAAAACTTGCTCAAAGTGTACGTACTTCAGCTCCCAATTCGATAAGAGTTTCGATGAGTACAGCTGTTTGCAGAGTCATATGCAAGCAACCTGCAATACGAGCACCTTTCAAAACCTTCAGAGGTCCATATTTCTTTCTAAGAGCCATCAAACCTGGCATCTCATTTTCAGCAACTGCGATTTCCTTTCTTCCCCATTCGGCTAAAGATATGTCAGCTGGAGGGAAAAACACATTTAATTATATTAGGAATTTTTTACGTTAAAAAATCAATTAATTTTCTATTCGCTTCAAACAATTACAACTCACCAACTTTATACGGAACTGCAGAAGTCATCATGAAAGAATTATCACAGGAACAGACAGTGGATTAAAATTATCAACTTGATCAAACACTTAGCACTTAGCTGTTAAAACTGAAACAAATTCGAGCTTGACTAGAACTTTTATAAGTATTTATAGGTATGAAAATACTGTTCTACGAGTACTATTCGAAATGTGCTTCAACTTACAACTTTAATCTTTCAAAGTTCAAAAAGAAAAGAAACACTGAATGTTAAAACGAGCCCATAAGTCGAGCTAAAGTCGTCAATTCGAATAAAAAACCATTCTTTAAAACGTAGTGCACAACGTGCATCTTTAAAAAATTGGAAACTCGAAAGAATAACGAAACATACACATCAACGTATATTTTAATAATAACACGTTGTAAAATAAACAGTCGGGAGCTTTTCTAAAAGCTCAGAAAGTTACAACCAGTTTGAGATACAATACGTTATAACCAGTAAAGTAACGAAAACAAAAACGGAACATTACAGAAACGTATTAGTACCTATCGACTCTTAAATTTATAATACCTATCTGACAAAATATCGATAGTTAGCTAAGTCGATTAATTTGTGACAAAACTACGACACTCCTCCGTAAAATTGACCCGTACAACGGGGAATTTTAGCAAACTCGAGTTACATAAACAATCACTAATCTAAAGCCAAAAAACTTCTAAATTTTCGAATCAAAACAAAAACAACTTTTCATTTTCGAGCTTTCACTCTTAAAACCGACTAATTAATTCTAAATAATACTAAAAATATCAATTAAAACATGAACGTTAAATAAACAACGCGAATAACATCGAATACCGAGCAATTTAACACCAATTATCATTACGCTCAATTACAGTGATGCGAAGATACACACTAAAAACAAACTTCAAAACATTGAAAATTTTCAAACACCAAACGGTGCAATTAATACAGGTAAAATAATAATAAAATAAGCTAAAATAGCCGTAGAATTAAATAAAACATATACGTAAAACATTACACAATAAAAAATATAAAAATTCATCAATAATAAAAAAAACAAAAAAGTAAAATACACGATGAAAATGTTTCAGATCGAACACTACGAGTTTCCGGTTGATACATATGAATAATTCAACACGAATAATAAAATGCACGATAAAAACTACACGACAAATAAAGTAAGTACTAATTACAAGTGCCTAAGCACGATAAAACGATCGATTAAATTAATTTTCAATTAAATTAAAAAGACAAAATCGGGTGATAATTAATGCTGTCGAACTTCGACATCGAACAGCATAGACACTAATCGAGTGAGAGACAATAGACTACGAAGGGAACAAGTCGTCGACCAAAATAGACACCATCAGATCGTTAATTTTGGTGCCGGCTAACGATTTTGTAAAAATGTCAGCAATATTTTGCTCCCCTCTAACTTTAACTAATTCCGCCTCACCATTTCTGATTACCTCTTTCGTTAGGTGATACGAGACGTCGATATGGCGAGTTCTCTTTGACTCCATGGTGTTAGAAGCGATATTCATGGCGGAATTGCTGTCCGAAACGACAGTGGATTTTTCAACGACAAACCCCAACGACTTTAGAAGATTACGCTGAGCGCGAAGCTCTGTAACAGCGTCAGCGAGAGCCAAATATTCCGCCTCGGCCGAGCTACGGACGACTCCTCGCTGTTTGCGCGACTTCCAGTGGATTGCACACCCGTATAAGAATACGATGTAGCCAGTGGTAGAAATACGATCAGCCTTATCGCCAGCATGATCAGAGTCCGAATAAACGGTGAGCAACGAATTATCAAGTGCCTCGTAGCACAATTTTCGATCAGGATAGTGTTTTAAATACTTGATTATCCTTTTACAGGCTGAGACGAGCGAGGCAGACGGTTTGGACTGGTACCGCGAAACCAGATTGACAGCGTAGGCTATGTCTGGCCTGGTCCAGCCAGCAATGTACGAGAGGCAACCGATCATAGACCTACAGAGAGTTTCCAACGTCATATCAACTACGACTTTAGGATCAGCAAAAGAAACGTCCTCCATTGGCTTCACTACACTGTCCGCGTCCGAAAGTCCAAACTTCTCACAAATCTGAGCAATGTATTCATTCTGATCCATATACATACAGTCGTCGGTACGCTTGAAACGTACGCCAAGGTAATGCTCAACTGGGCCTAAATCTTTTACCTCGAAATTGAGTTTCAGAAGATCGAGCACTTCTTCGATCAGCTCGTTATCGTAGCCGGTGACCAGCAGGTCATCGACGTATACTGCTACGATGCAACGAGTAGGCTCTAACTCAAAAATAAACAAAGTGGCACAATACCAAGACACAACAAGACCGACCTTAATTAAAATCCGTTTTAATTCCTCATACCAGGTAACCGGACTTAAACGTAGACCATATAACGAACGCCAAAGCTCGAGCACCGGATCCTTCAAGCGGCCAAAGTAAACGAAGCCCTTTGGCAATGAAACGTAGACGCGGTACGGTAATTTGCCGTATAAGAAGGCGCCTGTAATATCGCAGTGTCGAAGCTGCCAGTTAAAACGAATAGCTAACGCGACTAGAGCTCTAACTACGTCAACGGAGACAACCGGTGCGTATACCTCGATATCTGTAAGCGCCAATCGCTCCATGTAGCCCAAGACTACGATACGAGCTTTATACGTGTTGTCGCTCTTTTTTCTAAAAACCCATTTCAGACCTAATACTTTCTCTTTTACAGGACGTTCAACGACTTTATAGGTACCCATTCGCTGAAGGTTCGATAGTTCGGCGGCGATAGCCTCTTTCCAGTGCTCAGACTCATCACCGGTGACAGCCTCCTCATACGTCAGCTGCGGTACACTCGTCGCCATCAGCGCAGCTTCCTGCGGTCGCTCGTACTCCTCGGCCAGGTACTCCTCCGTGACGTTGACTACCTCGACAAAATCTCCATACACGATGGATTCGTCGACCTTAACGTGAGTCGCCGGTATCGTCTCGTCGGTGAAAACATCTAACAGACGATATCCGGTTTCAGTATAACCCACCAACACCATATCGAGCGACTTCTTATCAATCTTTTTTCTCTTTTCAGGGGTAACGAACGATCGAACGAGACTACCAAAGATGCGAATCTGATCCCAATCAACAGCGCGATTATTCCAGATCTCAAATGGAATTTCTCCGGCGATACCACGCGAAGGTAAGCGATTTACGATGTCGCACGCCATGTACGCTGCGTATGTCCAGTATTTAGTCGGCATACCAGCATCAAATAACATGGCGCGCATTTTCTCTACAACCGTTCTATTCAAACGCTCGATTTTTGCATTGTGCTCGTGCACATAGGGTTCGCTCGGCTGTTGAACGATACCCTTCGCCTCGCATACAGACCTCGTTAGGCCTCGAACAAATTCGAGGGCGTTATCGCACCTCAGTTTATGAATCTTGACACCGAACTTAGCGGTAGTGACGAGCTCATAATTCTCGAAACACTTACCGACCTCACCTCGATTCTTTAGGCAGTACATTACTGCAAAATGCGTAAAATCGTCGAGAAACATTAAAATATACGAGCAACCGTCCACCGACACCGGCAAAGGGCCGACCGTATCGGTGTGAACTAGCTCGAGCACTCTGTTGGCCGAGGTACGCTCAGTGCAGCACGGAAGCCTACACATTTTAGCTCTCGAACATACGCCGCACGTTGTAGTGGTCAAAAGTTTATTCGATGGAATTTTGTTTCCAGGTACCGAAGCGATAGTGTCACCGCAAGCGTGCCCGAGCCGGCGATGCCAGAGACGGACTTCATCATCGACGACGACCGCGGCGGATTCGTATGCTAAATCGTAGCGAAACCTAAACTCGTGCAGCCCGTCCTCATTCAGCTCGCCCTTCACTATCAACGTACCAGATGGATCGTACAAGCAGACTTCTTCGGCCAACTCTAACTTACAGCCCTTCTCACGAATACGTTGGCTCGAAAGTAAGTTAGAAGCGAACTCCTCAGAGTACTTAACGCCTTCCATAGTGTACCTACGATTTTCGGCATCGTACAAAACGATGGTACCTTCCCTAGTAACGGTCACGAATTGACCCTTTTGCGCTGTACGTACCAGCTCGCGTATCTCTCTCGATTCGACAAAGTAATCAAGCGAATTGACGAAATGATTCGTCGCGCCACTGTCCAACAAAAATACAATCTCGCTCGAACCGACAGATTTTTTCAAACCAACAGAAACACCAACAGAATCACCAATAGCCATCAAGGCAGTACCCGAAACGTTATTAGGACGACGAGCCTGACTCGAATTGTCGCCCCATTTGTTGCAATGAGCAGAGATATGCCCAATTGCTCGACAACGATAACAGCGAGGCGGATTAGGATCGTTAGGACCCTTCCAATTTTGATTATTCGGCGTACCGGAGTTGGTGCCCGAACCTCCGGCAGCGTTAGCCTGCGGCTGAGCATTACGCTCATTCGAACTTGTCCCCTGATAGCCCTGATTATTTCTAGCGCCACCGTTATTCGACCCTGATCGGCCATTAAAGCCACTAAAATTACGATTCGTATTGTTAGGCCTACCGTTACGATTACTATTATTATAAAAATTATTATTACCTCCGTTTCTACCATTATTAACGTTACCGTTACCATTACGCAGGTGGCACTGGCGAGCAATATGTCCAGGACGATGACAATAATGACATGTTGGCCTGGAATCGGTGGCGGACATAGCGGACGCTCTTGGCGTAGACGACGACGACGATTCACTGTTTCGGTAGGCTTCGCAAATAGCCTCACGGACGCCGGTGGTGCTGTTATTCACAATCATCGCGGTACGCACCGCTATTCGAACATTATCGCCAGTAGCATTTTTCGGGAGACCATTCAAGAGCCAGGCAGCTTCGTCAGTTTCGCCGGCGTCGGCACACAGCTTCTTGACGGTATCGCAGAACTCTTCGGGCCTCTTGAAATGCCCCATCTGTAGATTAGCGAGTCGAAGCTTGACCGCGCATTTTTGCGCCGCCGACTGTGAACCATAACGCGCCTCGAGCGCATCCAGCAGCGCTTTCGGAGTCGCCTGCGGAAACAGCACCTGCATCGGCTGTGTCATCATCGAGTAAATGGTGTCGATGGCTTGCGCTCGCTTTTCGAGAGTCTCAGCGGTATCGGAATCGTAGGTCTTTGATAGGCCTAACGCAGCAAGCCTCACTTTGACACGTAGTATCCAGCCTTCATATCGAGCGCCGTCACCGTCGAAACGTTGCGCATTATCGAGCGGTGCCGGTACGTAGGCAGCCATAGCGACAGGTGGGTCAACTAGAACCTCTTCTTCGTTTTGCTGGTCTTCGGCCAGCGCAGCTTGTTTCTTCTTGCGTTTCTCACGCTTCTTGAGAATTTTTTCAGCCTTTCTTTGGGCAGCTAGAGCGGCGTCGCCTGACGATTGAGCCAACTCTTCCTCTTCCTGCTTACGAGTCTTTACCATTGACTGGCGAGACTTTTACGGCGACACGTGTTCGGCGGTCGATTCCACGAGCGTTGGGCGAATACGGTCAACCCACTACACCCTCGCAGAACGAAAAAAAACGGCGTGAAGCAGCGTAACGGTCGACAGAGCGAAATCAGTCGCGTGAAAGCGAGAAAAACGGTCGTTGAATAACGATAACAGTACTTACACGTAGGCTAGGCCTGTGGAACATAACGGTCACACGACGGTGAGCTTTCGGCACGACAAAAAGAAAATTAGAAGTTTTTTGTCGCGAATTAAAAACCGTAGCTATGCTACCATGTTAAAACGAGCCCATAAGTCGAGCTAAAGTCGTCAATTCGAATAAAAAACCATTCTTTAAAACGTAGTGCACAACGTGCATCTTTAAAAAATTGGAAACTCGAAAGAATAACGAAACATACACATCAACGTATATTTTAATAATAACACGTTGTAAAATAAACAGTCGGGAGCTTTTCTAAAAGCTCAGAAAGTTACAACCAGTTTGAGATACAATACGTTATAACCAGTAAAGTAACGAAAACAAAAACGGAACATTACAGAAACGTATTAGTACCTATCGACTCTTAAATTTATAATACCTATCTGACAAAATATCGATAGTTAGCTAAGTCGATTAATTTGTGACAAAACTACGACACTGAAAGCACTCAGAAGTCAGAACTCAGAGTCAGAAGCCAGAAGCAGAATGCGGCAAAAAAAGACGAATCACATGGTTGCAAACTTCGCCACATTCAGACTAAAACTGTACCAATCAACTTGGAAATGACTAATTTCATCTTAGAGGGCGCGTCATTTTTAAAAAATTTTTAATTTTTTTTTGACCACTCGGGCACTCGCTGACTCAGCACTCAGCGCTATTTATTTGGCGAAATCTAACTCAAAAAATCAAAAATAAACATCTACATAATTATGAAAAAGATTATTCGACTCACTGAAAAGATCGCTATCGCTTACGGGATATACAGATGGTCAGACTCTACAGAGACAGATTTTACGATGCCAATATTGCCAATGCAATGCCAACAATTTACAGATCTGTACGTTGAAATAATTTTTGAAAAGGAACATAAATCCTCTCATGTTAAGAAAATAAGGTTACCTACAGTTGACTGTCACCATGAAACCGATTGAAAGTTGAAATACTACAGGAAGCTGAAATATGCCCACCCAGGCACCCGGACGTTTCAAATCATCAAAATGAATCATGAATACGGTTCTATTTTCAAATTTCATCATTACCTTCATCGACAGCTGAATCTGTTTCTTCCTGTTGAATAATTTCATCTCCCTCTGTTGTAACTTGCAATTTTTTCTTTGTACCTCTACCTACCTACCGTTATGATTTGATTTTGGAAACAAGGTTACTAAAGTAATGAAAGACAGAAACTAATTTTCAAGTAGATTACTGATTTTCAATAATAATATTTTATTTGAATGATTATGTATATAAAATATTTTAAGTACTGCGATTAAATTTCATAAATTTGAATTGGTAGATCAAATAAAGTGTTCATCGTTTCACACTTTTATTTGACATAGGTAACCTACAATGGGAAATTTTTAGCATCTTGCGTCGTGTGAGGATTCGGCCACTTTTTGGTAACGCTACCAGCCAAGAATTTGAGCTGACACGGTAGATGCCGCAATTACCCATTTTAGATACAACTTGAAGCTGTTTGAATAGTAAAAAATAACTGACATTTTATTGCTTTTATGGACATGATTTAAAAAATAATTATATTCGGATAATTTGCACTTTGAAGTCTGTACGACATAATAATAATACAGCTATACTTCAAAACTTTTTTCAAATGTCAATTTTTGAGTGACTCGGGAGCAGAGAATATTCTCAATACGATATCGTGAGGTATGATTTGACTGGCAAACTTGATGAGATTTTCTGAAGCTGTCGGTGCATTGAATTGCTTTCAACTTGAACTTTAGTTTGGTTTTGAAAGCATAAGGCATCTAGACAAATTTGTCGGATACATTTCAATATAGCTACAATACTGTAAAATAATAAACAAGATTGTTCCAGAATATATAAAATCATGTTTCAAAACGCTATTTGAAGATTGAAAATATATCCAACAATAATTTTAGTTGTGAAGGTTCGTTCAAGTGCTATAAGAATATTTGGAAAGTACATATTTATAACCATCAAACATGAATTTGAAATTTTCATAAACATTCATGCACCGGTCACTCCAACAAATCTAATAAAATATATCCCATAGGCTATAAGAGCAAGCTAGACTTCCAAGTGAATCGGTGTACCATGGAAAATAATTTAGCCTAACTCGTAATGAGAATATCCCCTCAATTTTAGAGTTTATACGACTCACCAACAAAAATGTTCGTTCGCTAGGAAATTAAAATTAAACTGATTTGATTGGAAAGTGCTTGAAATTGGCGAATATTCATGAATAAAATATTCGTTTTTCAATTTTAAAAAAAAGTAAAAGTATTTTAAAATTGAAAAAGCGTAACGATAATAATACTAGATTAAAATGGTAAAAATATCAAACTAATAATTAGGAATGTTGAACTAACAAGAAAAAAAAGCATTTAAAAAAAAAAACTTTTTTGGAGCTTGGACGCGTAACATGAGAAAAAAACAACAACATTAAACTACTGCTTCAGCTTCTTCTAATTTTGTCAAGAATGTAGTAACTCTGAATTCATCATCAACTTGTCTAGCCATATCGATCAACGATAACAATTTTTTAATTCCCACAAATATCCTGAAATAAAAAATAAAAAAATAGTATAAAATACTTCTGTAATAATTACGGGGCACTACGGTGAATGTATCGTTATATGTAATTTGACGTACTTTCGATTGCGTAATTTATTCCTAATGTACGACACTTCTTCCTTATTAAACACATCCGACTGCTCAAGTACTTCTTTCACATGCTCAACATCGCTTAGATTAGGCACATGCAAAACGGATGTGAAAGCGGATAACATTTCCATATCTTCCAACATTTGTCTGCGAAGGAAAAGAATTGAGTTCAAGTGTTGATCATTGTCACGAATAGAAACGATTTTGAGCAAAACAAATGATAAATAATTACCTTCTACTGCTCGTACACAAAACCAATAATTTTTTTCCTTTGGGAGGTTGTTTTTTCAAGAGAACTAATAATGCCTGAAGAGTTAAATTGGAGTAACGAGGTCCTATAGGACCGTAATCAAGTAATCTTTCGATATTATCAACTAATATACAACTTAATTGAGATCTGTAGGCGTCATCAAAAACTTTACGAATACTGAGACATTTGGCCGATTCAGAAAATCCGACCATATCTTCCGGAGTACAAACTTTGACAAATGGAAAATCTGATCTTTTGGCCAATTCCGCAGCCAACGCGGTTTTTCCGGAATTTGGAGGTCCTAAAAAAACGACAGCATTGTAAGTACCGCTTTGAAAAAATCAATTTCTCGCAAAACGGAATTACCTTCTATGAGAACAGAAACTAATCCTGATGTTTCAGTAGCTTTAGTCTGTTTGATTAATAAATCTCCATCATTCAAGATTGAGCTTACAGGGTTGCCCCAAACAATAACGCCTCCTGCAAGACAATGTTCTAGTTGCTCGGCAGCAGCTCCAAAAGCCTATAAAACGAATATCATGTACTTCATCGTGTTATACGATTCATAACGCAACTGCATTGATTTAAACGTTTCTAAAAAAGTTGAAGACAAACTCATACTTACGGGTTTGATGTCATGTTCTAATGCGTTTAAGAAATCATCTCTTTCAACTTTCAACTTTTCCATAGCTTGAGGATCGACTTCGACTTTATTAGATGCTTTAATCAGACGATTCATGGCAGTTGATTGAGCAGCTCGCACTAAACCTTCGATTTCAGCACCGCTGAAATTTTTAGTCAAGACTGCTAATTCCTAAAACCGATGGTTTAAAATTAATTCATCGTTTAAAAATGTTAATCATTGAGACAACGTTTTTCATAATGTCAAACTGACTTCCAAATTGACATCAGCCGAAATCTTTTTATGGTCGTACATTCGGGCGGAATGAATTTGTAAAATTTGATAGCGACCTTTTTCATCGGGTAAACTGATTTCCATTTGAACCTAAATTACGAAAAAAATTGTTAAAAACTACTGAATTGCAATGAAAAACAAAACACAAAATTGTACAGACTTCAAGTCTACCAGGTCGAAGAAGAGCTTCGTCAATCATATCTTTTCTGTTTGTCATTCCAATGACCAAAATATTATTAAGCTGTTCAACGCCATCAATTTTAGCCAATAATTGATTGACAACGGTGTCGTGAACACCGGTATTTCCACCGACAGAGCCTCTTGCTTTGCAGATAGCATCAATTTCATCGAAAATAATAATGTGCAAACCGCTATTGGGACCAGCCTAAAATGGAAATGCGTCTATTAGTTCAAGTACATCTAGAAAAAAGAAATAAACAGGCGAAAACGTAAATTAATTACCCTCTTTTCTTCTTCTTCAGCGTCCGCAAACAATCGACGAATATTTGCTTCAGATTCTCCAACATATTTATCCAGTATTTGAGGACCATTTACGATTTTTGGTTCTCGAGCATTTAACATTTTACCAATTTGTCGAGCCATCAATGTTTTACCAGTTCCCGGAGGTCCATACAGCAATATACCCTTGACGTGTTTACATCCTATAAATACCGTGGATAAATGATTGTCTGGACTTTTTTACCATTATAAAAGAGATATTTTACCTAGCTGTTCCACAACTTCGGGAGGAAAAACTCTGGACGCAAAAGCTCTTCTAAAAATAGCGTTGAATTCTCTATCTAAACCACCGATTCCCATTTTATTGAAATCCCAATCTGGATTAATGATAGACTGTCGCACAATTTTGCCTTTCGATTTTCCTATTAAGTTGATACTAGAACCTTCTGCTTTTTCAAACTGGATAATAGTATCCGCGAGACAGCGTCCTAACTTTGCAGGACGAGGCTTGGATTCTCTTCCAGCTTTTATTGCACTCAGATCGGCAGCTAAGTATCAATATTCAATTAGAATAGAATCCAACCATCAATACGAAAGATGATTCGACAAGTATACCTTCTAAACTTTTCACGGTCAGCGATAGAAGTTTTTTATCCTGGAACTGAAAAACCAATTGCTGTCCACATGAAAATGCCATACCAGAAAATTGCACGAGAAATTCCTTAGCCATCTGATCGGTATCATATGCTTCCGTAGTAGCTCTGTGAAAATTAAACAAAACTTTCAATATAGGTACCATAAATTTAATCGAAATTATAATTATATTTTCATACGCTTTCTTTGCGATGAAATCAGCTTCCACAACTATGAGACATAAGCATTCTGACACATTGCACGGTTTCACTTCAATATCCTGATTTAATGACAATTCAGCCCATTTTCTTTGAGGTAAAGAAAAACCAATTGTTCCTCGGTCAACATTCTTATCCATGCAAACCGTGAAAACATAGTGATGACCAGAATTTGTGTTGACTTCTATGTATCTAGCAGGGAACAAATAAAAGTGAATATAAGAATACAATACACCATTTCAACTTTCATCCAGCATCTCAGTAGTGCTTACTTGACATTGCTTTCGAAATCATATTCATTGACTACTGCTTTGTTGGTTAGAGATAAGTTGTCAGATGGACAGCGTCCAGCTTTCATACGCTGCAATACAGGCATAACAATGATTCACACATATGAATCAGAAGTGAATATTAAATTTAAAATTCCAAACAAACAGATACGCAATTTCTACGGATAAATTTGAGAGTTGATCAAAGCAAACGAATTGATGCAATTCTACTGTTCATGCGATAAATAAAGTATTACCATTTTGAAGAAGATTAATGATGAATATAAACGGTGACAAAGCGAATTTGTGGAAACCTCGAACTCAAACAAACAAAATCATAAATTTACGCGTTTCCTTTTTTTTTTGCAAGAAAATCGAAATGATTCTTGTATTCAAAAACACAAACACGAAATTGACATCGACAGATGCTTGCTAGATGTGATATCTTGAATTATCAAGATGATTATTACATAACACACTTCATTTTCCTATCGATCACAATAACCTTTACGATTTTAATATTTTTTAAAACGAAATTCCTGCCACGTCTCACAGTTTCCCATTTTCGCAGCCTTACGACTACGAAGAATGAAGCTTTTGCAAAAGAATGAGTAAAATAATCAATACGATTGCGTCACGAGGGGATGAAAAGTGGGTCAATGGGTCACCCTTAAATGCGACAATCGAACTAGTGACTTTCGATTATAGACAGTAGAGGGAAGACTTCGCACTCAAAGCGGGACTAAATCAAAACCAGTCGCGTTAGCGTTTCGGACGCCAGGTTTTGAAGAATTTGTAGAGGGCGCCGCGCATGTAACTTCGCGATTCTATAGCGATGCTCTTGAATCTACGTAGTTCGTACATTTCTCGCGCTGTGAATAATAGAGAGCGCTCGCGCATGCAGCTTCGCAATTACGAAAACCTTGCGCACGGAAAATGTACATTTGAGGAGCTCATTGCAAAAGTAGCCCTTGTCACATGAACTTTTAGACACGTTTTACTCGATTGCACCTATTGCCAACTGCGGAGATCAGTGATGCATGGAAACTTACCGCGGTAACTTACCCGAGAACTTACCGGTAAGTTACCGGTAAGTTACCATGACATAAATTACCTTAAGTTACCGTGGTAATTTATAAATTTTCAACAAAAATGTTGACAAGGGTAATTTTTGATGTTTGCATGTACTGCTGTAGCTGTCCAGATACAACAAGTTACAATTTGTACTCTCTAAATTTAAAAGAGTCAAATTTTACTGCATAGCACTTAACAGTAGTGAAGTAGGAGGTAGACCTACGACATACGTGTACCTCTAGTACGGTTATTGACCGGATGCGGGCGTTAATAACCACGAGGAGGATACACTGATTTGTTCAACGGATAATATTTTTATAACAAATTAAAACCCATGTACAGAATAATACGTTTATTATAATTAATATCTGTACAATTACATAAACATACATGTATTATTCTCTTCAGCGTTACTCAATAAGACCGACACCAATTATTCTCATTACCGTTCTCGGCTCGAAGCACTGGACGGATTTAGGAATAGTAGCATCAGATCACAAGAGCCAACACTGGGCAACTTTTGGTAGCCCAGCTTCTTCTATATATATTGATCGGATACGTAACTCATCTGCGAGAAGCGTTCCGGCGCAGTATGTAGCGGTTCCCTGCACGCCCCCTACCCACTACATTGCCCCCCGAGCCGTCCAAGGGGTCACCTTGAATCGGCGCGGAAACCACGCAGCGGGGGAAGGGGGGTGCCACCGATCCTACTTTTCAATCAGAGGCCGGATAGCCAAAGATTTACAAGTAGGGCGTACTTTCCCTAGACCAATTTTTAAAACAAATATCGAAAGATGGAGAGACTCGGTTCAAAGAACCCCCTACTTTAATTCTAATTTCATTAAAACAATAAAAAATTCTTAATACTAAGTATAAAATAACAAAAAATTGGCAAAAACGCCGGTCAATTAAAAAAATGAAAAACATTACAACATAGTTAAAAATATCGACTGTACACAGCGCTATAGTAGCGTCACGAAAAAAAATGAAGGTTGGCAGCAGTGGCCGAAAATCAAACAACAACAGCATCGTGTTTGTAAACACGACGACGATAAAAAATGGTTGACAATTCCAAAATTTACAATTTTTTATTAAATTTTGAGTTTTTTACCCTACAAATTCTCGCTTAAATGCGGTAACTGCAAAGGACGATGTTGTCGACGATGTTTTTCGACGCTGGATACGATGACCGGTAAGTCTTCTCTTCGTAGCAACTGCTACTTTATACACACTTTTTTAGATGGATTTTCAAGATCTCATCTTTCTTACTCTGGTTTGTTTTTCAATTTTTTAGGCCACTCAACCGCATATTTCAGGATGACTCATCTCACTACTCATTGCTGCTGGTAAGTACTACATCTCACACTTACTATTGTTTTACTATTTTTTACTAAGATTATTTCATTTTACTTTACAGGTATTTTATCAATGGTGATAATTTCCATAGTTCAATTTGGAACCGAAGACTTTTCTCAATTTATTTGGTAAGTTCACTCTTTCCCTCTCATGCTATTTCTATTTCTTTCGATACCAGAGTTTTTCGAGTGTTTTTATTTTTTGTTACAGAATTGAATTTTGATTTTTGCTCGGTATCTACGATAGCTTTGGTCGAACGTTACGATGAAATGATTTTGAATTTTGACTTTTTCTTCTTCGAGCGTTTTTTCGAGGTGTTCTTTACACGTGAATAACAGGTACAATACTATTCATCGTTTTTTGTCGTTTTATTTGGTACGAGTTCTTATAGTTAATATCACAGTTAATGCTTGTTTTTTAATCATCTTCCAGGAGTTTTTCTAGCACGAAATCCGCCGGAAATACTTCGACCTTGTGCCTTGCTGGAATTGTTCGCTGCGATAATACCGTGAAAGAACGGTTAATTATTGTCACCACATTCACCGTCACCGGAGGTGTAACGACGTGCACCCGTACCATTTCTTGGTCTGAAACAGAAAAAACCACATTCATCGTGAGTTGATTTTATTTTTTAATTATTTTGCACAATTTAAAATGAACTTCGTGTAAGATTTTTCTAATCAAGTTAGCATTAGGCGAGATGAGTTTTTTTCTTTTTTAGTGTGTAGTGTAATTATTGGTTAATTATGAATAAATGAGATGTGATTATTACTATTGATTCGTGCAAAAATTATTTGTTTGTAATATGGTAATGAGATGAGTATTTTGCAAGCAAATGAGTAGGTTACTTTTTTCGATGTTTTTCGTGCTTATTACTTTTTTCTTTCTTTTACCTATTTACTTCTTTTTGTTTAATAGGTTCTGCGAGGTCTTCTTGACCTGCGTGATGCACGATTTGGATAGCTCGACCCCCGAGGGTACTCGGCATAATTTTGCGGCGGTGGTTGATTATACGATTGGCGATATTGGTCAGGCGGATACCGATTGCCTGCATTTTGCTGATAACTTTGATGGTTGGTTTGTTGGCGATTGGGCTGTTTGAACCTGTTACCCATGTTTGGCTTGAACTTTCACTTCAGTGGTCGTTGACCTTGCCCCCTGGGCATTTGGTGCCTTTGTTTTGGCTTTGGGTGATCGTATTTCGGTGGCTGTCGCTAGGTAAATATAAGATTTTTAATTAGAACATTTTTCGTCGTATTTTTCGCATGTTAGTAGGTACCTATTTGTTAAGATTTTTTACGAATTAATTTTTCACCATTTTACCCAAGATGTTAAACTTTTAGGTAGGTACCTAGCTTATTTTAATGGTTAATTTTTCGATACTAGTTTTGAATTTTATTTTTACCGATTTTTCAGCCGAGTTATTTTCCGAGGATTCTGACGATGGAGCCAACTTTTTTCCGGTAGCCAATTCGAGCTCACGAAACAAATATTCGACTAAGTCGTTGGAAGGTACGTAATAGCCACTTTTTGTACGGTGCCATCTTCCTCCTCTAAAGTCCTCGGTCGCAATTTTAATTCTTTCGCAACATTCTACCCTTTCGGCGGATTTTCCCCAATCGATTAGAATTGAATTGTATTTTTTGATCTTAGCATCAATTTCAAAATCACCCACATAGGGTACCAGAGAAATACGCGTAAGTTCGACGTTCGGTTTTAATCCGTCGACAAATTTTTTCACTTCTTCGGCTACTTCTTCGGGTAACCGGTTTCGATTTTGAAAATCTTCAAAACCACACTCAATATAATAATGTTTCTCGGTCGTAGGTGGGCAGTTATCGAGGAAACTTTCCAACGTTGATTTTGGCGCCACATATCCGGCCATATCGTGCTTTACGTAATTTGCTACTGCACCTAACACTCCGTTGCCCAGTACTAGCCTGTGTCTCCAATACAATTTGTTTTCTTCGAAATTGTAGGTCCAGTTTCGAGTTGGCAAACGAATTTTCTTATCCGTTGGAACTAGAGTTTTTTTCAGTTCCTCATTTCGGTCTTTGAGGTCGTTGTTTTTCCTCATTAATGATTCAAATTTCTCTTTTAATGAATCATACTTCGTTTTAAATTCGAGTGCTTTTAATCTTAATGACCGTTCGTTTCTTTCTGTTTCAGATGAAGTGAAACTTGGTGGCGAATACACCGACGACGATTTCACCGGTCGCTGTTGTATTTTATCATCGTCGGAGTCGAACAATGATTCGACATGTTTGTTCTGGTTTGCAGTTAACGACGGCGAGACATTTTTGGCAGATACCTTCGGCAATGGTACTGGTGACTTCGGAGGTTTAGCAGTTTTGGCGGTTGCTTTTGTTGTTGGTTCGGATTTTTTCTCGGTGGCTTTCGATTGTTTCTCGTTGCGCTTCGCTTTTTTGGTGCGCTTAGACTTCTTTTTAGTTGATTTGGGTGAGTTTGGTTTTGTTTTCTTTGAAGATTTTTTCGCTTTTTTAGATATTTTACGTTTTTTCACCGGTGATGCTAATTTAGATTTGTTTTTACGTTTTTTCAGAGGAGAGGTACCGATGATTTTAGGTATTTTAAACTCAGAAACCTTACCTTCGTTCTCGACGACGGGTATCTCTTCGAAAGAAGCACCAGCGATTTGCATCGAATGGCGGCGGATCGGCGGCGTATTTTGGGGCGAATCGTCGGTCTCGGATTTCAAAAGCTTGTCTTCGAGTTGCTTAGCTGCTATCTCGTCGGTTTCATCTGGCTCGGATAATGATGTCGAGCTTGGAGATTTCGCCGGTGACGACGACGATCGGTTCGACGAAGAGGACGACGATGACGACGACGAACTCGACGAAGACGAAGAAGAAGAGGACGACGATTGCGAGTCAGCTTTTTTAGACTCTTGATACGGTGACGGTGATTTTCTCGTTCATTTACCGGCGATGCATTTAACGATTGGTTATTATTCGATTCGTCGTCCATTCTATCAACACAGAAAAAAAAATGCGAGCCACGTTTTTATCGATCACGTTTTATTTGGTAAGTTTTTTATTTTTAATTGAATTATTTTTTAAATAAATAGCCATTTACCTTGTAGAGTTATTCGATGACATGAAATTAACCAGGAATTAACTGACTTTTCCCAGGTTTGAACGAGCCCTTCGAGTTGGATTGAGCGAGCACGTTTTTACGATGATGAGCGAATTTTCACACTTTTTATGGAAAAAATTCCGGCTTAAATTACACGTAGGTAATTATAACAAGTTTTATTCGCGATGCGAGCACTTTTTTAATTGATTTGAGCACTTTTTTGCAATAATTGACTAACACAAAAATTCTTTCCACTTTGAACTTGCATGTAACGAATGCGTACGTATACGTGCTTAGGTAGGTACCTATCGTTCAACATATAAGACACAATTGCAACGTTGTTGCGTTCTGCGTTCGGTTCGTGGTGGTTTGCGTTATCATTGGGACTTGGGAGGTGGTTTTTTCCCATTGTTTGAGTTTTTCATGGTTTATTCCCAATAACAAAAGATAGATTTAGCTTGTTCCATACTGAGTACATTTTGGATGAGGTGGGATTTTACAGTATTGGTTGCGTCTGTTGTTTTACACGTTGATAGGCATAGAACGCTAAGTTCATGTAACCTATCTTGTGTAATCTGATCGCTTACTTTTTGCAACCAGACTAAATCTTTTTCATCTTGACTTCTCAATATGGTATGAATTTCTTTGACTTTTTTAGCGATTTTTATTTTTTGATCTTGTTCTCTTTTTTCTCTGATTTGTTTTTGGCGTTCTTGGATCAAAAGTTTTCGAGCTTTTTTCAAATTTTTTAAATGCTCGTGTAGTACAGGGTCAAGCTCCCTATTAGGTAATTTAAATAACCATTTACCAGTTGCTTTGTAATGGTTATGTGCTAGCTCTTCCTCTTTTAGTTTTTGTTCAGCTCTTTCTTGTAATTCTTTCATCCTTCTTTCTTCTTTCAAAAGCATATCAAAAAATGCATGCTCATCATCAATCTTTTCCTCAATTTTTTTCTGTTCTTTTCTTTCGGTTAATCTGGTCCTATCATAGATTCTTTCTTGGAAGGGACGTTCATCAAAGATGGATTTATAACGAACTTCATCCTCCAGCATTCTTAATTGCTTTTTGTTAACAAATGGGGTCATTTGGCGTACGTTGGCGATAGGCCTATCTTCTTGTTGAGTTGATTTATAGTTTTGGACTCTATAACAGTTGGTATGTATTTTATATAGGATAACGTAGGGTCCCTTTCTTTTAGGATAGAGTTTACCGGATACCATTTTATTGCTGTCACTTTGGCAATGGGTATCTAGCATCACAAGGTCACCGACCTCTACTCTTTTTGCTACGTCATCGTTTTTGTTGAATTCTTGTTCATCTTTTATAATTTTTTCATGGTTTCTGAGTCTTATGTAGGTACCTATCTTTTCCATTTTTGTACTCGGATTTTCGCGTAGAATTACTTCTAGCTCATCCTCATACACAGCAGCCTTAGCCAAACGGTCTGCAATGGCATTTCCATAATCGTACTTATGCCCCTCTACATACTTGATCTCGATATGCTCAAATTGTTTTTTCAATTTATCAATTTTTTCTAAAATTTCTCTGTTCAGAATTTCTTTTCCATTGCTTTTCCAATTTTTTGCAATGTACTGCTCGGTTCTTTTGATGGTATCAATTGCATATCGAGAATCAGTATTGATTTGCAATTTTTTATGATCAGTTTTTCTCAAAATTAATTCCATAGCCAATTCAATTGCTGTTAATTCAGCTACATTGTTGGTATTTTTTTCTACGTTTAATTTATGGCTTACATTCTTTTTACCATAAGGTTTGAAACAAATTCCAATGCCAGCAACCGCATCATCGTTACCATTTCGAGTACATGCCCCATCAGTATATATATGAACGACCCCTTTTTCGATTAGAAGGTCATCGTCCTCTATATATCGATCATTTTGAATGTTGTCGAACGGTATGTAATCCAGCATCTTGGTCAATTTTTCTCTTAATTTGGAATATTCGCCATCTAAATCATATTCCTGCATTTCAAATACTTGGGGGTCGGGTTGTTCATTAAATGCCCCAATAATCTCATTTGGGGTCAGACCAAACTCAGTTGGCCGAAGGTTCATGACCTTCTCTGAATCACGGATATATTTATCCCAATTTTCATGGGTGTAGTGGTGTTCATCTTCAAATTGCTCATTTATTGCAATTCTGAGCAATGTCCCCAATTCTCTCATCGTACGCTCACAGGAATTAGCTGGAGCATTGTACGGTGCAATGTGTGTACATTTTATTTTATTCTTTTCACAGGTGTCTTTCCATTCTTGGGAGATAAATTGGGGTCCATTGTCAGTAGTAATAGTTTGCAATTTATGCCCCAATGCTGCCAATTCGTCGCGAATTCTGAGTAATAAATCAGTGCAGCGTTCAGTTGTCATGTCGGGGGCATCATAGAACCAAGTGTAATGGCTAAATATATCCTTGCCAACAATGACCGCTTTAGAGCCACCTTCTCTATTTGGCAATGGACCAAAAATGTCCATTGTTACGAGTTCGCCGACCTCTTTGGCTACAATTTTAGAATATTGAGGATATTTTTTAAATCCATAAACTTTATTTGTTTTGCAAGTTCTGCACACATTTAATAATATTTGTATGTGTTTTTTAGCATTGGGGAAATAATATGTTCGTTCGAAGATGGTGGCAAGCCTGGCACTGCCAAGATGACCATACCAGTGATGCAGATAATTCACTACTTCAGCAAACAAATTTTCAGGTAAGACCACCATGTCCTGCCTTTTTACTTTTCGATATAAGACACCATTTTTAATTATGTATTTGTCTTTCAAATTTTTAATTTTGCTGTTTACTGCCTTTTGTCCGCGTACCTCTACTTTTAACTCCACTTTCCCGCTCCTCAGGACTTCTTTAATTTTGCTCAAGTTGTCATCTAGGTCCTGACGGACTTCAATCATTTCTAGAGCATTTCTAAGGTTGGGGGGAAGTTTTTGTCGCGTAAAAGAATACTGGATCAAATTGCAATGCAAGGTCACTTCGGGGGGCATAGGGTCAAAATACCTTTTATGGTCTTTTTTGATCGAAAAATCGATATTAAAACTATTCAAAATTGTTATCCAGTATGCTGCTTTGATATGCATTTGCCCCACTGAACGTATTTTGTTTACCATTGTTTGCATACTGTGAGGTACATTGACCTTTCGACCTATTAGCCAAATTTGACATTTTTTTAATACAGTAATTAGGGCCAAAATTCTTTTTTCAATTAAAGAGTAATTTTTTTGGTGTTTTTTCAGGCATGAACTGACGAACATGACGATGTTGTCTCGGTTTTCATCGTCCTTTTGGTAGATGACCGCATTCACCATGTCATTGTCGTGGGCCACTTCAATGAAGAATTCGCGATCTGGATCTGGAGCAGTAAGTTCAAACTGT
Organism: Planococcus citri; assembly: GCF_950023065.1. NCBI lineage: Eukaryota > Metazoa > Arthropoda > Insecta > Hemiptera > Pseudococcidae > Planococcus > Planococcus citri. The sequence continues at coordinate 51,896,203 of NC_088679.1, forward strand.
TGGCAAAATGCCTCGTACAATTGGTCAAACGCTCGCATATGTTTTTCTCCCCATTCCCACTTGGTATCTTTTTCAAGTAGGTCAGTCATTGGTCTTAAGATTGTTTGGTAATTTTTTATAAATTTGGAGTATAGCATAGTTAAGCCAGTTAGCTGTTGGATATGTTTTTTCTCTTTTAAAACTACTCCATTTTTCCTTTTTGAAAAAAATTTATTTCTAAATTTTTCTAATTTTTCCAATTTAATCTGCTGCTTTCCAATTTTATTTTTATCAAGTACATAGCCCAAATGATCGATTTTTTCTTTAAATAATTCTGTTTTATCGGCATTGAGTGTTAAGCCAGCCGCTTGTAGACGTTTTAAAAATTCAACAATTGCTGCAATATGTTCTTCAAAATTTTTCGATTTGATTCTGGCATCGTCTACGTATAGGTCTAGGTCTTTTAAACCATACAAAATTTTTCTGAGCATTTTAATAAAATAGGCAGCAGCAATTTTAACTCCAAAAGGCATTCTCATATATTCATAGGTCTGGCCATCGACCTTAAATGCCAAAAATTTCCAAAAAGCTGGGTGTACTCTCATTTGCCAGTACCCACAGTTGAAATCAAAGGTGGATTGGTATTTTACTCCATGTCCACTATGTACAATTTTGTCCAAATTTGATGCCTCGTTAGGGTCATCTTCGAGCAACATATTCAAAATTGGGGGGTCTATACATATGCGAACTCTACCATCAGATTTTTCTCTGACTAATGTACTGCTAACATATTTTGAATCAGAAGGTCGAGCAATTTCATTTATTAACATTCGATTTAATTCTTCAAAAACTTTATGCTCGTTGTGTTTACTAGGTATAAAATTGCGGTGTTTCCAATCGACAGAATCTGGATCGAATTTCCAATTTAGGAGAAATTTGCTCGATGGCATACATTTTTCGGTCGTGCGTGAGGTTTGAATTTCGAATTTGTCGAATAATTTGGTCGAATCTGTTTTTTGGAGTTTCCACCGTTTCTTCGTACCTCTCTTCAACTTCGCATACGTGGACTTTTACTTTTTTAACTCCATGTATTGCGTGTAAACTGTCTGCTACGAATTTTTTATACCTTTTTTCTGGTAATTTTTTACATTTTGCACGACCTTTTTCCGTCGACGCTCCAATTTTTTCTAATTTCATGGTATCTCTACCAATTAGGAATCCACAAGGAAGGGTTTTTACGATGTAAAATGGAATTACACATTCGATATCTTTAAAATACATTTTAATATTTACAGAAAATGGGAATGTATTTTCTTTTTCCCCATTTGCCACAGTAATTACTACCCTATGCTTTGGAATTGCATATTCGATCGATTCTTTTTGTCTTTTCTCAATAACTTGCATCATTCTTTCGCTAATTAAATTTACTTCTGCCCCTGTATCTAACAAACCGCAGAATTTTTCACTTCCAATTTTCCATTTGATTACACACGTATTAGGTGGTTCATCTTCTTCTTTATTTTTTTCAGATTCCGCAGAATTTGCTGATTTTTGGTCAGCTAGAAGATCGCTGCTGGTATTGCTGTCAACTTGGGTTTTTTCAACTTCAGCTACTAGTACTCGTTGAGGTGACTCGAATATATTATCGGTCTGTACTGCTTTATTCGATGTTTTGTTATTGGTTTGCTTCTTTTTTTCTTTTTCAGCTGCTTCGAACGCTTCCATGCATTTTGTGAACGAAAATGGTTCGTTTGTTTGCTGCCGAGTGGAATTTGCCACTCCTGAATTGGCCACTGGAATTGAAGACGTCGGCTGTTCAAATGAATCGATCGGTGGTGTTATTACTATTTTAGGTGTATTTGATACGCTCGTTTGAGTTGCAATATTATTTTGTGCATTTTTATCGACGTGTTTTTCGCTTGATTTTGCATTTTGTTGTTGTTGTCTTTCCATGTATTCCCCTCCTTGGTCCTTGTATTTTGAATTTTCGAAAATTTGCGTCTTGGAGTTTAGGGTCGTAGCATTTTTTGGAACTACTTTTTTCGAATTTTTAAATTTTTTATTTTTATTCTTTTTTCTTCGATTTTGGGAGTCTAACTTCGCGAGTAAAATTTCATAATCGATTTGTTCGATCTCTCGACCCTCGATAATTTGTTCTACTTCGCGAACCATTGCTACGTGGCATGGTTTTAACATGTATTTTTTCATAGGTGGTTTATTTGATCGATGATTTTTCTCAAATAGGTGCCTATTAATTTTTACGTTTCCAAATTCGGTTTTTTCGATCGCGTTAGCTTGATTTTTACGAAGAAAAATATCAGCTTGAGATGTTAGGAGGTGGGTTTTTGTAATTTGAGTGATTTTTTGAAACAATCTGCGCAATGCAAGATATCTTTTCAACGTTTTCGCGTTTTTTCTCTCTTTTACATAGGGTAACAGTATAGGAAACTTAACATAGATGTTTTCACCGCCATTTTTGCGTATATATATATTCTTCAATGTAGGCGAAGGGGGCGAAGAGATCGTTGACTTCGTCCTCCCCAATCGATAAAATTACATTTTTGTTGAAATTTTTCATTTTCTTAATATGCAGCCAATGCTGCTCAATTGTTCGGTTGTTTGAAATTCGATTTGCCACTGCGCCTTCTCCTATTCGGTCGTATATTTCATTTTTTATTTTATACGTCCTACCCCCACCTCTCGTTGCAGTCTGTTTGACCACATACATCGTCAATTTTCGTTTTTTGAACCCCCAGGCTTAGAATTTTGATAAAAAAGTTGCTCTGGGGTTGGTTGGGGAATTGATTGGGAGTTTGGTGCTTGAGGTGCTTGATTTTGGGGGGTACCATTTTGCATATTTTGAATGCTTAAATCGCCTCTAGCACCTTGACCGGTTGAATTAAATTTTGGAGGGGGTTTTCTCCATTGTGTCTCCGGTACATACGATCCATAATTTCCTCTACCTCGATAATTAAAATTTCTAACTCGTACCTCGTGAAAATTGGGTATAAAATTTTTGCCTTTGTAATTTGAAACTCTTGGTTTCTCTTGTTGAATTTCTCTGGCTTCTTCTGTTACTTGGGGGTCAGTTTTTTGATGGAAATTTGTATGTACGTACTTCGCAGAATGTACGTACATAGCTAGATACTCATCGGTTACTGATTTCTTTGCCACAGTAAGTTTCTTCACGAGGTCTTCCTTAGTATTCAATTCTTCGAGGTTCATTTTATTCTGGATGGCGTGGGGGATTTTTGCAAGAATTTTATCGATAATTTGTTCATTCGTTAGTGATGTTGTTGCTAACGTATCGTACCACATTGAAAAATATTCGATATAGTCGGCCATTGTTTTTATTTTTTCGACATTATCGGTTCTAAAGTACTCAATGGCGGATTGTTTCGCCGTTTGGTCCCAGTAGAGATTTAAAAATTGTGGTATTAGTTTTTCTAATTCTTCCCCATCTTGAATTTTGGTTTCCCAAGCTTGTGTTTTGTGTTCCACACAAGAGATAAATAACATTCGACGATTTACGGGGCTTAAATTTTGCTCAATCTCTTTTGTCTGAAATTGTTTGACAAAACGAACCGGATGGTGAATCATTTTGTGAGTGAACATCGTGGCACTTTTTCTAAAAAGTTCAATGAAGACCAATTCAGATGAAGATCTCTCTCCTCCTGCCTGTGCCACTCTCGCTTCAGCACCTTTCAACAAGATATCTACGGTCTTTTTCATTTCTTGTTCATTGTTTTGCCACATAGTAGTACTTTCATTTTTTAATTCGTCGATGATAGAGTTTTTAAAAGATACTATTGCTTCGCCTACGTCTTTATTCGTTTCAGTACACCATTTTCCCATTAATTCGTTGACAGATTTATCAACTGAAGATTCCAACTCTTTCACTTTTTCGTTGTGTTTTGCTAGATAGGTAGCTTCGATTTCTTTTACCTTCTCATCTAATTTGGTCTTGTAATTAGTCTCTAGCTCAGTTGCTTTATCTTCGAATTGCTTCTTAATCTGGTCTTCGATTAATGTTTTAAAATCACTAAACTCCTGTTGAGAAACCATTTTGATTTTATTTTTTCTGGTTTTTATAGGTATAGGTCGCGATTTATCAATCAAAAGATTACTACGGTGCCTACGAATTTGTGGTGGAGTGATTCTAGCAGGACTTGAATCTTCCACTACTAAAAAACGACGCGGGGTATTATTTTTCTCCGTTTTTGATTAATTTTTTAATTGTTCAATTTCAAGAATAAATTCTTGTTCGGATATTTTTGCGTTTTTATTGCAAAGAAATAATACTTTATCAAATATACTTTGATTTTTTAAGCCTCACGTTGTTGGATTAATTTTTTATTAATCGTGGGCGATTTTCTCAACAAATTCATTAATTTGTAAAAAATAAATCCGTGCCTTTGTCGAGCGCCAATGAAGTAGGAGGTAGACCTACGACATACGTGTACCTCTAGTACGGTTATTGACCGGATGCGGGCGTTAATAACCACGAGGAGGATACACTGATTTGTTCAACGGATAATATTTTTATAACAAATTAAAACCCATGTACAGAATAATACGTTTATTATAATTAATATCTGTACAATTACATAAACATACATGTATTATTCTCTTCAGCGTTACTCAATAAGACCGACACCAATTATTCTCATTACCGTTCTCGGCTCGAAGCACTGGACGGATTTAGGAATAGTAGCATCAGATCACAAGAGCCAACACTGGGCAACTTTTGGTAGCCCAGCTTCTTCTATATATATTGATCGGATACGTAACTCATCTGCGAGAAGCGTTCCGGCGCAGTACGTAGCGGTTCCCTGCACGCCCCCTACCCACTACAGTAGGGTATGACAAAATTCTGGCTTCTTAAAAACCATAGTTTTTGACTGGATTTTCATTTTTCAGTAAATAATTTACTGATCTGATCAGTCAAAACTTCAAAAGTGAATTATTTATTTACTGAACTGATCAGTCAAAAATGAATTATTTAAGGTAGTAGGTGCTGGTACTGTGTTGATCAGTCAAAAACTACTGTGGTCAGCTTGGTTGGCAGTAAAAAATTTTAAATATAACTGACTTTTGCAGTACTTTTTCACTATTTATTTCAGTGATGACATTTTGGATTTTGCCTTCTTAACAGGGAAATTTGACTGTTTCAAATTTAGAGAGTAGGTACATACTTCTTGTGAGATGACCTATTATAAGGCTATAAATAAATAGTGAAATCAAAAATGAATTGAATTGTGTGTAAATTTTAATTTTGTTGAACCTCTTGATACAAAGCACACTGTATTACTATTTACTCAACTACTTTAATACGTAGATAGGTACCTAGTACCTACGTATTACAAATCTTCAAAAGTGTTCATTTTTTTTTTTTTGATTTGAATGTGGTTTGAACTTGAACTTGAGAAATGATTGGTGTTGAGATTGTGAAAATGTGTTTTTTTTGCCTTAATTTCATTCTTGCAAAGTTGCAACTGGCTAATTCAGTTCTCTTCTCAGTTCTCACTTCTCTTTTTGTACTGTAATAGAAATTCATGAAAAACTCTGGATCCTTCAAAATTCAAATATCAATCAATTTCTCACATCAAGTAGTGTTGGGCAAATTCGCGAATATTCTTTTTTTGCTTGCGCATGCGCAAGAATATGCGCATATTCTTGCGCATATTCCGCAGATTCTTTTCAAAAAATTAGAAAATTATTGCCTAGTTTAGAGATAATAGGGAAAAGGTTTTGGTAACTTTCAAATTATTGAGGAAAATTGGAAATTTATAAAGAAAAGTAGTTGTAAAACTTGTAAATTGTGGAAAATTGTAGAAAAATCTTCAAATTTTTTGAAAAAAGTCCCGATTTTTATTTTTTTGAGAGAATATTCTCCAAGCGTTTGAGAATATTCGCGAATATTCGCGAATATTCTCAGATTATGCGCATTGAGAATATTCTCAGGCCAACACTAACATCAAGACTGATTTATTTTTATTTTTAAATTGAAAAGCAATTAAGTAAAATCAATAATCAAGTATTTTTTTACTTGTTTTTTAATAATTTTGAAGGAATTTTGAAAACATTTGAGAGATAAAAGTCCCTACCCAGTTCTGTTAGTTGTTGGATGTTTTGGATGATTTCAAGGTAACCTTCATCTCAATTCTGATGTTCAGAACAATTTTAGTAAAAATTTATAAGTTACTTAAATTACCGGTAACTTACCGGTAAGTTACTGGTAAGTTACCCAATTTTAAATTACCGGTAACTATGCATCACTGGCGGAGATCATGTTGTAATGATGAAATGACCGTCAAGTAAGTCTACCCTGAGTAGCCCTGAGAGGAATTGCTTTATAGAGTTTACATTCATGATACTGGGTACGCTCAAGGGAGAGCTTTGGAGATTGCATAGGTTCATGTGACAAGGGCTACTTTTGCAATGAGCTCCTCATTTTTATAACGATAGTGCGAAGTCTTCCCTCTACTGTCTATACTTTCGATAACGATAATTACGATAACCCATTCGATTATCATTGATCAACGGGATTGGTCCAATCAATTCAGTTCCCAATCCCATGATTGGTCAATATCAAATTTTAGCTAGCGCTCCCAGCATCCCAGCAATTTTTTAATGAAACTAGATGTGGATGCTGAGATGCTGGATGATCCGGATACTCGTTGAAAATCTTTAAAATCGTACCGTTGATAATTTTGCAGCCCAATCCCATCCATAATTGCGCGGATATTTTTTAAAGACGAAAACACGCATTCGTTTTTGTAATAATTTTCGTCTTTGTACATTAATGTAATATACATAACTAGTTGCGAATCAGATGTGTATTGTTGCGAGCGAATTTGAATCGCAAATTCGTAATTGAGCGGGAACATGGCTATTTCATTGTGATTGTTTTGTTCCTGTTCATGTACAGCTCTTGTCGGGATAGATAACAAGATGGTAAGTTTTCTATTGATTCATCTTATCTAAGATCATCTCTCTCCTTCGATATTTTATTCCGGAGGAACATTCACTTGACTATATTATACAACGTTGACTATGTTGCAGGCGGATATTCGCAAGTATTTCACATCGAGTCGGAATAAAACCGAATCTGTAACGGCAAAACCATCTTCAAGCTCTAAATTACGTAAAAGACCTATTATCGAATCGGATAGTGAAGATGAAAAGGATAAAGAGTTGAATAAAAGTAATATTCTGCTCTCATGGATCATTAATGGCAGTGACAAATTGTTCAATTATCACACAATTTCTCTCATTTACAGAGAAAAAAGTACAGCAAAAACCTTCTAAAAAGAAAAATTCTGCTATTATAAGTGATTCTTCCGATGACGATAAAGAAAGTGAAAAATCTCGTCCTCAGAATTCAAAGCCAGGTTGGTATTTCTGTGTTATCGTTCGTTGAAGATTAGTGAATGAAGTATGTACCTACTTTATTCTCTTGTGTTGATTTTCAGATACGAAAGAAATAAGTTCTAAAAAGCGCCAAAGATCTGAAATTATTGATTCTTCATCCGAAGACGCTTCTCCTTCATCTAAAAAGAGAACTGTACAAAGTAATGTATTACTTTGGAATACTGATCAATATCAATTTTGAAGTCATACGATGTTCTATCACGAAACTTTTAATTTTAGAAAAGCTAGATAAAGTTGATGTCAAGTCGAAATTTTTCAAAGAAACGTCAGTTTCTGCTGTATTTGGTGACAAGCCAGTTAGACGAGATAGTACACGATTAAAAGAAATTCAAGAAAAGCTGAAAAAAACGGTACGCATTTATCATTCATCAGGTCGAAATAGCATCAAAAGCATTACTAAAATTTTTTTGTTTTTTAGACGAAAACAGTGAAAAATGATATCCAGATAACGGACGAGGATTTTGAAGCAGCTGTTCTTCAGATGGATGATGTTGGAAGTAACTGGGTTGATTCTAACAGAAATTCCAAATCTGATTCCACTCTACAGAATGGAAAAACAGATAAAGAGAAAAATACGGAGTCTCCGAGAAAAAATAAAAAATCGGATGCAGTCGAAAAAGAGTCGAAGAAATCACCGGATAAAAATAAAAAATCTGATGCAGTTGAAAAAGAGTCAAAGAAATCACCGGAAAAAAATAAAAAATCTGATGCAGTTGAAAAAGAGTCGAAGAAATCGCCGGGGATAAATAAAAAATCTGAAGCAGTTGAAAAAGAGTCGAAGAAATCACCGGAGAAAAATAAAAAATCTGATGCAGTTGAAAAAGAGTCGAAGAAATCGCCGGGAATAAATAAAAAATCTGAAGCAGTTGAAAAAGAGTCGAAGAAATCACCGGAGAAAAATAAAAAATCTGATGCAGTTGAAAAAGAGTCGAAGAAACCGCCCGAAAAAAATAACAAATCAAATGTAATTGAAAAAGAGTTTAAGAAAAATGAGAAAGTTGTGGTTAGAGAAGAACCTGTTAGTAAATCGCTTTCTAGTAAAACGACCTCAGGATCATCTGCGAAGTTATCTATTAAAGATAAATTGAAACAGTTCTCGGCACTTTCAACATCCAGTAAACAAGTTGTCGAAGAAGTAAACAAAAAAACACCCAGTCCAACAAAATCTACTGAAAAATTATTGTCCATGAAACTTAAATGTACGCCTGATTCGGGATATTCCAGTTTTTCATCCAATTGTGATTCGCAGGGTTCGCAAAACAGTAGTAAAAGTGATATGACTTCTCAAAGCGTTGTTGTAACGAGTAGTCGTGTGAAAGAAGAATGTAATTCTAGTAATCCTAAAACACTTGTTAAACGTGAAATTCCAAGTAACTCTAAAGCGATCACTTCGAGCAAATTAGAAGATGCGAGTAGTACTCAATCGGTTGCAGTTGGTGATGATATGCCGTGGGTCGAAAAATACAAACCAGATAGTACAAAAAAAATTATTGGACAGCAAGGTGATCAAAGTAGTATGAAAAAATTAACGAGATGGCTGAACGATTGGTACAAAAACAACGCTGGTTCTAAAAAACCAGCCTATGTTCCCGGTAAGATGCAAAAATAATTTTTCAAAATCTACGATAATTTTTGGTATTAATCAGTTCTTATTTTCAGCTGGTTGGAACACGGATAAGACAGGGTCTATTCACAAAGCTGCTCTATTATCCGGGCCTCCGGGAGTTGGTAAGATATTGGTGCTATTTGCTATTTAATTTACGGTATATCTTATTACATGATGTATTGATTCAGTCGTTTCGTAATTGTCGCAGGAAAAACAACCACTGTATCTTTGGTATGCAAAGAGTTGGGCTTCGATGTTGTGGAATTCAACGCTTCTGATACTCGATCGAAAAAGCTTCTTGAAGAAGAAGTATCTAAACTGCTGACAAATACATCCATTACATCTTTATTTGGTGGCGATGGTAAACCATATTTTTGTGGAGATAAGTAACGCAAAGATGGAGCTGGTAATCTGTAAAATCCTCATTTGTTTCAGGATGTAAATATTCCGTTACAAAAAAGCATGTATTGGTTATGGATGAAGTAGATGGAATGGCTGGTACGGAAGATCGAGGAGGTGTTCAAGAACTAATTCATTTGATCAAAATCACCAAAGTTCCTATTATTTGTATGTGTAATGATAGAAGTCATCCTAAAATAAGAAGTCTCGTAAATTACTGTTTTGATTTGCGATTTCAACGACCAAGACTTGAACAAATTAAAGTAAGGATAAATTAAAGATGAGTCTATTCTTCTCCGGTTAAATTTTATTATAAAAATTCGTCTTTTTCCATTAGGGATATATGAAGAGTGTATGTTTTAAAGAAAAATTAAATGTATCATCGGATGTTTTAAATAACATCATAACCAGCAGTAATCAAGACGTCCGGCTTGTACTTAATCACTTATCCATGTTGGCCGCTGATAAAAATTCCGAACTTGAAGCTTCAAAAAAATATGTTAAATTGGTATTGGCATTTGAAATTATTTAAAACGATCTATGTATGATTCGAAATGAAAATGTTCATAATTGCTTGTTTTTTCAGAGTCCTTGGGATGCCTTACGTAAAATGTTTTCCAAAGAAGATCACAAAAACATGTCCATACATGATAAATTTGATTTATTTTTCTATGACTATAGCATAGCGCCTTTATTCGTTCAAGAGAATTACCTTTCTGTGAAACCTCTTAATACGAAGTGAGTGCGTAAAATAGATATTTGGATTAAACAAACGGAATTTTAATCATTATTTTTAGTCAAGACCTCCGAAATTTAATAACACTCGGTCAGAGTTATAATTTATCAAAATATTTTTTTAGGACTCAAAGTAAACTTGAAAAAATGCAGTTATACGCTCGTGCCGCTGATTGTATCAGTATTGGTGATTTAGTTGATAAAGAAATTAGGTCCAGTAGCGCTTGGAGTCTACTACCCACTCAGGTAAAATATAATTATCGTTACTAGAGATTTTTCTGTATGCAAGTATTAATTCTCACATTCAACTTCTAGGCTATTTTTGCAAGTTATGCTCCTGGTGAAATCTTGGAAGGATACTGCTCTGGACAAATCGCCTTTCCATCGTGGTTGGGTAAAAATTCTAAGACAAACAAAATCGATAGATTATTACAAGAAATACAAATTCATACCAGATTAAAGTAATATTTCATTTTTATTGATACTTTTTACTGTAATTATTCGTTCTAATGATGAACTAAAAAACTGCTTTCATTTTTTTTCAGAATATCTGCGAGTAAAGAATCAGTAAACTTGGAGTATGCTTCATTTTTGAGAAATCACATTTTACAACCGTTAGTGAAGGATGGGTCGGATGGGGCTAAAACAGCTTTGGAAAGATTACACGAATATGATTTGTTACGAGAAGATCTTGAAAGCCTATCTGAGATTTGTAGTTGGACCAGTTCTGCAGATCCTTTATCGAAAATTGATAGCAAAGTGAGTTCGAGTAAATTTCATTCAAAAGTGTTGGTTTTCCGAACGTATTATTGAATTTAATTGTTTTTCAGGTGAAATCTGCTTTCACAAGGTTGTATAATAAAAATCCTCCTGTGAGACCGTATTCGCTTAGTGCTCCGATTAAAAAGAAAGCTAATGATGATTCGTTGGAAGAAGAAAACAGTGAAGATGACGACGATAAGGATAACGAAGAACCTGATGCCATGATTGTGGTAGGTAATCAAGCTCGTGCTGAAAGCATTTCCCTTTTTGTTGCGTTGTAACTTGAACTGAATTATTTTTTGTCTGTAGGTTAAGAAGAAACAATTGAATCAAAGTGATACTATGTCTCCGTCGACATCAAAAACCAAGGCGAAAAATCCGAAGAATACTAGTACTACGAACAAGAAAAAAAAGAAATAGTGACCAATTTTTTAATTTATTTTTAATACTATTTTTTCGTTTGCGGATATACAAATTTTTTATGATCTATTTATAATTTATAATATTAAAAAGTGATTATCGTATGTATTTTCTAAATTTGTGTTTTGTTTCTGAAGTTTTGAAAGTTCATTTTCGGTGTCACATCAATACTATTATCATGATGAAGAAATGGCTCATTAAAATGTTGTGATTATTATTGCGGGCCTTTTGAGCAAGTCGGCCCTGTTTTGAGTGTAGAATTTGTAATGAATGATCAACCCGTTATCGAGTACGCTTTGGAATTCAATATTTTCTTCTTTCATAATTTGATTTATGGTTTTTGGATGAGCTGGAGAGCTTTGAACTTTGAAGCCTTCTTAGTTCTTCAACAGAACTGTCTATTTCTTTCTATTTGACGTTTGAGGTTTGACGCACCCGCGCGCCGACGGTGGACTTTTGAAGTACATTCGCCAAAATGGCTACACTGATAGCATTTCAGCCAATCAGATGTCGACCGTGTTTGATTGTGTTAGTTGTGTGTGTGGGCGTGTGTGTTTTGTTTATCAAATTGTGCTTTTTTGATGCCATTCTTTGAAAAAAAAATCAAAATTTTTTATTCTTATGAAAGCAATTTGGATCCTTATTGCTGAAATGTTCTTTCGTACGCCTGAAATGAACATTTCCAAGTGAAAAGAATTTCATTTCATTATACTGATAAAATAATAGTGGACAAGACACTAGAACATCAGTGTACAAGTACAACTTAGGCCATCATGTATTTTCGGTAAAGTTTGATGACTTCAACTGCAATGTAAGTGTTATAATTTTTATTCATTCATTAATCACGGACACTAGTTAGTATCTTCAAATAACGATCTAGTATTTTATCTTGGTCTATTGATTTTGAAACATTATACGATTGTCATTGATCGCAAATTAGTTTTTTGGTAAATATTGATTAGCTATCAACATTGAATATTGATTTCATGGCAGTGAAAAGTATTGAATGTTCACACGTAAGATTTATAATGATTTTATGAGAGCTTACGATATGTCGCTGTTGAACGCTTGTTTCAAAAGTTCATGAAGTTCTCATTCCAATTTTTGGTCACCCTGTGTTATGTATGTATACCTATTATACAAAATATTGATTCCATCGGTGTATATTTTTTCAGTTTTTCAAGTTCGGAGTACCGGTAATAATTTTTAATGCATCCTACGACGAATGAATTGATACATTGACCATCACCTGCGATATGTTACCATCGGAATTGATCGGAGTATGCCGATTGTGTTTGGTCAAAGACCAAGTAGAAGTTAATATCTTCGAAAATGATTCTAAGGATATCTATTACCGAATTTCGACCTGCCTTCCAGTCACCGTAAGTTCTGCCTTGATATTTTCACTTGCTCGCGTAATAGAAAGTAACATTTTTTTTCGTTGCAGATCGCCTCAGAAGATAAATTACCCAAAAAAATATGTCTTAGTTGCCACGATAAGATAAATATGTTCTACGATTTTTGGAATCAAACATTGACTACCGAAAAACATTTATTATCGTGGCTGAATCTTGATTCCGAAACTTCGAACAATATTTGCGATAGTTCCCAGTCTTATTCTTATTGCGTTTCTGAGGTAATATTATATGTCTAATATGTTACTCGTTCATTTAGAATATTTTCCATAACATTACGATTTATTTCAGAGTAATGACGCAGATATCAATCATTCTACGAGCATCGATAGCGACGAAAATAATGCAGACAGTGATTTAGAGAATAGTGTAGACAAACGGAAATCTAACGAATGCAGTGAACCTGAAAATAACCTTATACTCAATGTGGATTATCAAGATGACAAACCAGGACCTTCCGGTTTTCAAGTTGAACAAACTTCTGCGCTGAAACAATTACAAGGGTGAGTTGAGTTGAGATATTCAGTTTAGTTCAGTTTATTTGATTATCGCTTTTTTTTGTTCCGTCGTCGTTCTATAAAAAATTTATAATTTTTTTCGCTTGTTCAATAGTTTTGACTTGGAGCTTATCGCTATGTTATTCTTTTTTTTAATTTTTTGTTTGATCGAATAGAATTTTTATATTATTGCTTCAAAAAAGGCTCGAGTTATTTTGCAGAAAGAGAGGTGTCCAATGTTTAATAAATTCCTTCATCAGTTGAAAATACAAAAACTTGATTTTATTTCATTTTTAAATTCAACGTGCTGAATGTTTTGTTCTACTGATGAATCAATTTCGATTCAATACTTGTTTAACTGTGTGTTGGAAAAGAACTTCGTTAATTCATTATTTTGATTATTTTTTATAGTTCTTTACTTGGGCAGAAAATTTTTACAATTCGAAATTTCATGTTTTACCTGATCAGAAATTATCTACGTATGATCAATTTACGTAAATTCGATTGAATCCCCATATTAACTACAAAATAGTATTTCATTCTCTTATTCATTTAAATTCTAAAAATTTTCAAACTGATGCTCCATTTGCAGGTAATCGTTTCGTGTCGTTTTTTTTCTTCTATAAATATTCGTGATCGTTGTGATTTCGATGATATAGTGATTTTTTAATTTAATCTACGTTGAAATTGACGTGTTCCCGGTAAGTATTGAATTTCGGAAGAAGAATGACTGGCATCGCCTTCCCCAACAGGTATGTTTTCATTTTAGTATCTAAAATTTATACTGTTTTATGAGTTAAAGAGAATGGCATTAAACAACATGGCCTAAAACTGAAAATATCCAAGTCCCATACACTTGTGTTCGTTTTTAAAATTTCGTCAGCTTGCATTGATATTGTAATCGCGTAGATGTAAAAATAGTGATTTATCTGCATGTGAACGACAGAATATAGAAAACTCGAAAAATGAGTTTCATTGTTTTCCATGTGCCTTAAGTTGCATTTTTTTCCGATTTCGTTTTATTTTATTGTTGTAGACTTTTGCGATCCATGTTGTTTTTTGTTTGTTGCTATTTTTTAAGTTAATGAACGTAAATAATTATTTTTTTTTTGTTTTATTACCTACCTACTCAGCCGAACATAACGACGAATTCGAGATATAGGTTGTATTTTATTTTTTCAGGTATACCGACGAATTGGCGAATAATTCGCTGAGTAATTTATCGAAAATATTCCAAGTATTGAATAGCCCCGAGGATATGTCAGAAAACACATTATCACCCGCTGCACCTTCGCCTTTGCCTGAAAAACGACCTCATACGAACGATCATTTCGAACCCGAACCTCTATACAAATGTGAAACTTGCAGCAAGACGTTTTCATGCGAGGATATCTTAGCTATGCATAAATTGAGCCAATGCAACGAGCAGGGCGACTTGAAGAAATGCTATTTGTGCGACGAAACGTTTACGAATCCGTCGACGCTAGCCGAGCATATGAAGAACATTCACGACGATCGTAAATTTCAATGTGAAGAGTGTGGCAAATGTTTTCTAACCAAGCACCACTTACGTATGCACAGTTCGATGCATTTAGATTCTAAGCCATTTTCGTGCCAAAAATGCGGTACCAATTTCCGTTATAAAAAAACCTACGAAACGCACGTCAAAATCCACGCCAATGAGAAAAAATCAACCGACGAGCAGACGTTCGTTTGTGACATTTGCGAGCAACGTTTTTCTACGCGTAATTCCTATATACATCACGCTCGAAGTCATAAAAACGTTACCGGTAAATGCAAACTGATGTGTTTCGTTTGTAACCAGACTTTCGCCTCGAAACGTATGCTTACTCAGCATCTACGTACGCAATGTGGAGAAAAAACGCATACGTGCGACGTCTGTGGAAAAGAGTTACTGACTAAAGAGTCGTTAGATTGCCATAAACTTATACACGTCGATGAGAAATCGTTAGTTTGTAAAATTTGCGGTAAAACCTTCTCACATCGTAAATATTTCGTTGTCCATCAACGCATACATACCGGTGAGAGACCTTACAAGTGTATCACTTGTAATAAAACCTTTACTCAGGCGTCTACGTTAACTGTACATCGACGATATCATACTGGAGAACGTCCCTACAAGTGCTTCGTTTGTTCTAAAGGTTTTGTCACTCGTACAATCATGTTATCTCACTTGAAATATCACAAAAAGTCGTGATGAAATCGTATATACTTTGGCATCGCTATTCGATTATATAATGTGATTACAGTATTACACCTTGATTTAATTCAGCACGTTGTTTCGTATTCTTTGTAAGCTTCTTGATAGTTTGACTGTTAATTTAGAAAGCGAATATTTAATGTTCTACATATGAAAATTTGAAATTCAATTGAATTCGTTCTGTTTGGATTTCAGCAGTGCATGTTTATGAAGGGAAAAATTTTTCAAATCCGTGAAATCTAATAAGAGTATAGTTTTTCGATTTTTGTTTTTAAGTAAAGATAATTGCTTTGGAATTTCTCGCCGTTCAACTGACCATATCTTTTCGGAGAAGATTCATTCTGAGAAGTCGTACCGAACCATATTCTTTCTCATTGAATAATCATCGTAATATTATGTGTGGTAGCATTATTCTTTTGATGTGAGTTATAATAATGTTTTTAAAAATTCATAATCTATTTTGATAGTATTTGTACTCGTCTTCCTTCCAGTTTCTTAAATCATATTTTGGATTTTTATATATACATTTTTTAAAATAACTTTTACAGAGCAGTTCCTATTTGTTTATGTTTGGGTATTTCTTTTCAATTTACCTTCTTCTACGATTAACGTATCGAATAATATTGAGTAGTTGAGTTACCATCAGATTTTTATTACGTGGTTATCAATTTCGTAACAATTCGATTCCTACGTTAAAAAATATAAGGATAAAATTCATTCGATGAATTATTTGATTCAACGATGGTTCAATCTGAAATATTTCTCTGTTCATTTAGGTAGGTATTGAAAATAAAAGTTATTGAATGGAGATTTGTGTTGGAAAATCGTATTTCAATTTCAGAAATTGTACCGTTAGTTTGTCACTCATTTAAGATCTAGTTGATAGATTTTTCATGATCATATCTTGTAATTTTTATACGCAATTTATATTTTCTTGGCGAAAATGGTTTAATTTCTACGTGTGTTATTTATCCCTATCATGTAGTTTTTATTAATGCTTATCAACCTAAGTTTTTGGAGAAAAAAAAACAACAAATACACGTTTTGTATTTCCTACTGTGTTTTGAATGATTTGTTCTGTCGAGAAAAAATGAAGATTTATGTAGGTATGAGAACTAAAAAAAATGTTTCCTACATAATCACATGTATTGTGTCGCCTCATTCTTCTATAATGACGTAAAAATATTGAAGCATGTGAGATGAATTTTGTTATTTCAGATTGGGCGAAGAACTGATCTATCTGTACGTGGAATCAGAACAAGAAGAACCTAACGACAACGAATCAGCATCTCTAGTGGATAAATATTGTCAACAACCTACATCAAACCAGTTCAGTTTACTGTTCGAGAATAATCAGCATCGACATTCGATTATTGAAATCGAAGAATCCAACGCCGACGCCAGCAAATCCAACATCGAGCAAACGAGCTGTTACTCGGTGGAGTTCCCGAAAAATGATCGTTCCGCCGTTGAGTTAAAGTTCGGCGACAGAAAGCGTATCTCAAAAACTCGGACTTCCGAAATTGTATCCTACTCGTGTGAGATTTGCAATATTTCATTTTCAGATAAGACCGATTACCATAAACACGAATTGATTCATTATGTGGATTACCCTTACGAGTGTTCGTATTGCGGAGACCATTTTAAAAGATTCAAGCAACTAAAGAATCACAAATTGCATCAGCATACGGAAGATTTATCCGACGGAAATGATTCCAGCGGTCCTAACGTTACTGAAACCGAAGAAAATGATTTGTACTGCGATGATAGGATAGAGAAACGTTCCAGCAAAGTATCCTACGTTGAAGAACCTCAGTCTAGTCTCGTTAAACCTTTACCTAGAGTTTTAAGTGAGAGCTGTAAAAAATATTGTGAAAGTGGTAGAACATTAAGTAAAGAATCCGATCGAAAGATACGTTCACGTAAACGTAGTAACGAAGATTATTACGTATGTGAAACCTGTGGTCAACAATTTTCCGTGTCTAATAGTGTTCATAAATGCTCGAAACCTAAAATCACGCTTATGTAATTAGTATTAAGCTTACTTTACTGAAATACTGTTTCATTAATATACGATTTTTCAAAACAATTTATTTGGGTTGTTTTCATCTTTCACTCTCATCCAAAATTCAAATATATACAACAACGTGAGCATTATTTTAAAAACTGATCGAGCTAATTCTTCTTTTTTTTTTTGTTTTGTTCGCAGGAACTCGTATTCCAATTCGAACAACAAGTCACTCGATGCATCCTGTAAACCTGTATCGAAACAAATTACAGTACAAGATACCAAGGAAAAGAAAACGAAGAAACTGAAGATCACATTGAAAAAGAAACCTACCAGCAAAAGTTCCAATTCTAAGAATGGTAAAAACGTCAAGAAAAAGGCCAAAGTGAAATTAAAACCCAGCGAAGAAACAACTTTCAAATGTAAGCATTGTGATGAAGAATTCGATACTTCGTTGAAACGTAGAAAACACGAACAAAGAACCCATGCTAAACGAGATGTTAAATACGATTGCGATAAATGCGACTATAGTACGTATACGAAAGGCTGTTTCACTACCCATTTAAAACGTCATGTAAAGCAGTACACCCTGTTCTGCGAAGAATGCAACATTGGCTTTTTTAACAACACCGAGCTCACATCGCACGATATCAAATTCCATAATTCGCAACCCTTCCAGTGCGCCATTTGTAACGATATGTTCACTTCCAAAGGAAACCTATATAGCCATATTAAAAGCCACGATCCTAATAACACATTCGTTTGCGAAATTTGCGGACGCACGTATAAAAAAAATAACAGCTATAAAAGACACATAGCCAGAACGCATTTAGGTTTAACTGCCAAAGCTCAATGTACGGTTTGTCAGAGAGTTCTCAGTTCAAAAGAACATCTTAGAAGACACATGCTGACTCACACGGACGAGCGAAATTGGGTATGTTCAACATGCGGTAAATGCTTCCTCAGCAAAACGTACTTAAACGAACATTCCAGGATTCATCTCGGTATAAGACCGTATAAATGCGAAATTTGTGAAAAAAGTTTCACGCAGAGGGGTTCGCTAACTATTCATAAACGTTCGCATACCGGAGAAAGGCCATTTCGGTGTGAATTTTGCTGTAAAGGTTTCGTGATGTCCACTCTACTTAGATACCATTTGAAGAAATGCGGAGAAGCGAAATTAAATTCGCATTCGATCACTAATTCCGCTCCTGCCCTCCAAATGGATTACAACAATTCAATGATGTACGATAAACTACCACCACCGCCGCCACCGCCAACTGTACCGGAATCTGCGGAAATAGATCCTTTGAATAATTGCGCCGTTATTCATAGCACGAAATAAAAACCGTATTTCTATAGTAGGTACCTACTTATAAAATGAGTTACATAACGTGAAATGCCAGGGTTTTAAAAGAAGAATGATAATTTTAGTGTTGTCTAGGTACGAGTATATTGAGATCTAATTACGTAATTAGGTTGTATTTGAAGGTTGGCTGATTTTTCGAATTTTCTGATAAAATTATGGATAATTCACTGTGTGATCGAAGCATTCTATAGAAGAACTGTTGAACAGGAACATGCTCATTGTAAATAATTTTGCCATCTGTTTTTTTCTTACCAGATAAATATGCCGAACAAAATATTCGCGAATGAAGAGTGATAAATAATAATTATTTGTTTTAAATAAAGTTTGAAGATTTCGACTTCATTGTGTCCATTGACAAAATATAAGATTCTATTTATCAATGATTTCAATCTAGCGTGATGATTATTTCAATGTAAAAAAAAAAAACAATAAAAACGAATAAAATGAAAAAGTTTACCAAATTGTACAAACCTTCACGTCTATATTTTTTCAAACCAAATAATACAAAGCAAGAGTAATATTTTGCAGTTTGTATGAATAAGACAAAAAAAAAACAAATTTTCAACTAAAATTTCTGGAAAACTTTATCAAAATATACAAGACAAAACAATTCAACTTTTACTTAAAAAATAACAATTATTAAAATAGAAAAAATACGAGAAAAAACATCAATCAGTACGGTAAGTTGACAAAAATAATCGATAGCTTAAAATAAAACGTTAATTTTTTTAAACCCGTAATTTTTTTACATTAACAGGAACTTTTTTCTACATAATTTGAATAATTAAAAAAAAAACAAAACGAAGTAATACGATTAATTCAAATCACCCAAAATAACTATTCCCAGCACAGTTTTCGGTAATTGTAATTACTTATGTCAACAAATGCTCAGCATAAACTCGATCGGAAGCCTCGATTTGTTCAGAAGCTTTGGAGAAAATCCATAAATTTATCTACTCATTTTCAGTCACGTCGCTGGCATCTTGACAAAAAAATAATACAAATTGATGGAAAATTCAGAACTTTCTAATGACGTAGGTACGTGTGAAGATTATCGACTAACCTCGTTTTTTATAGAACAGAATGTAAGCGTTGCAGTACTCCTCTTCTTGTGGCTTTTGTTTCGATACGTTTTCGTCGTTGAAACAATGCCATTCGCTAGTTAATGGGTTCTGAGTGTAGGCGATATAATGTCCGACCGATACACCTATTCATTTAAATAATTTAGTAAGTGATATTTTTTTGGCATTCAATACATCGTCATATCAAAAACTAACCTCCGGTGTGACACACACAAGCATACAAATCATAAGGAGATTCGTTCTTCTTGTTGAAATTAAATCCATGCAATGGGAACTTGACTTTATCCTCCAGTTTAATGCTAGTACACTCGTGGAATACAAATCTAGATTTGAAAAGAAAAAAGCAAAAGCGGTTCTCAAATTAGTTCGTATAAAATATATTTTGAAATTGTCGAAGGAATACTCAAGGTACCTTTTCAAGTATACAATAAGATAATTCGGAAATCTCCATACTGATAAGGTTTTCGTAGCACATTGGTTTTTCTCACAACGAGGACAATACCACGGATTGAACTCGTCCAATATTTCGCTGAAAAATTAATCATTCGTTATATTAAAATTACACCTACGAGTACATACTCGATTTTCAGAGATACTATCGCGATTCTACCTTTGACTGAACGCTTGCACACAGTCGTATAAAGAGAGTGTTTTATGATTCCTCATCAACGTCATACTGGAATGACGTTTTTCGCCGATTTCTACGATATCATCGGTGAAAGTCACAGCTAACGTGTCGTCAGATCGCAATAAAACATCACTATCGCGAGATATCGCGCATCCTTTGCAAGGCTGATTATACATGCACCGTGAACAATGTCGACCCTAATGCAAAACCATTCATTAGACACAGACGTAGGTACAATTTGTCAATTTCGAGTAGAATTCATCTGCAAGCAATACCTGTCCATCAACCAATAACAACTTGAATGGTTCTTTATACGGATGTAATCTGGAAACAGTCTCGTATAATTCTTCAGCGCTAATTTGATTGGGTAGTCTTAGCAGCGCAGGATGTCCAAATAATTTAACTGTTTTCTGATTATTGTTACCATCTCCTGTTTTATCCATACGATACACCAACGGTACGTTTAATAACCTAAATCGAAATATAAATAAATATTTGATTATTTTTGGATCAAATGGACCATATTTTCAGCACGATCGGCACTAATATTTCACCTCATGTTCGATTTCATGTCAGCTTGTTCAATGGGAAGTAAATCTTTCTCTGGTATTATATCAGTTCTGCATACTGGGCATTTCAAAGTTTGTCCGCCATAATGTTGCGAATAATTCTATTGAAAATTAAATTAAATGATGAAATTTTATTTTCATGTACGTTTTCGTGTATTGGATTAGGTCAGTGAATAATTTTTACCTGTATGCAAACATCACATAGTGTACAAGCGCAATCTTTATGCCGCCTAACATTCGATTCTTTTTCTTCTAAACAAATAGCGCAAGCGTCGCTAACTGCATTCACAGGTTCTTTATCTCCGCAGTTTGAACTATTTTCGCATGACTATTCGAATTTTAAAAAATTGATATCCATTAATAGCAACGTAATTATCAGTAAAGATGAGAATACGTATTAGTCATAAAAATTAATTGGTATTAATCTAAAATATAAAAACCTAACTTGGAATAAACACACATACTGCGAATAATACCTAATTGATATCTAATACTAAGAAAATACGTCAAATGAAAACCCACTGTGGTATCATTTTTATCCTTGGGCGTAACATAGAGTTGTTCGAAAGCATAAATTGACCTATTGACATCGTCCAAATATCGAATTTGATGATTATCGTCCTATTGAAACAATTCGACGAAATTAGGTTTTAAGAATGAGAAATCATTACTCATGAATTTGTCTTTCAAACAAAAATAATTTCAAATTTTACCAATATTTTCGCGATATGATAATCCAAAACTTCTCCAATAACGATCGGATGTTCCAATTTTTCGGGAATCATTTTTAAAAGATGGTGCTTAATTTTCATAACTTCATCTTGTTTGGTTAGAGTAATGAGGTATTGTACAGGAGGACTATCACTAGCGGAGACGAATGTCACGCCTAGAAAAAAAAATCAATAAAAATCATCATCATCATGGAAATACAGTCATCAAAATTGAGAAAAATTATTCAGTGTACAAGTTGAATGGCTAGCTCAACTCACATAATTGTTTTTCAATCGCATGTGGAAGTGGAACCGACAAATACATGAACGGTTCGTACGTTATAGACTTAAAATCACAAGCAGAACAAACAACCTAAAAAGTAAACGATATAAATACGATTGTTTTTCGCAAACAAAAATTATACAGGATAGAACTTACAGTGTTTTTAAATTGACCCTGAAACGAATCGAAAATCACACTTCGATTATTGAATACGTGTTTTTCCCAATGTTTTTCCGCTTCTAAATCGTCGGCAGACTGTGATTCCTCTTCAGACATTTGAACGGCGATTTCGTTTTCGTCTTCTGTTCTCATTTCTTCTTCTTCTACTTCATCGTTATTAACGCATCCATCATCGGTTTCCATTTGCTCGTCGGTGTTTGACTGTTTAACTGGGACGTTTAGTATTTTCATTTTTCTTTCATTTGCTAATCTGACATTTTTCTCCATTTGCGTATCTTTGTAGTTCTGATCTTCCATTAAGCAGTTCTGAAATTTATCACGAAATAAATACGTACATAAATACATGTATAAATTGTAGCATTAATTCGCATACGATAAATGGCAAAACTCACCTTCTCTTTCGTTAAATGATTCACTTTAATACGCTTCAAATCTAGATTATCGTCAAAATTCGATTCTGAACCGAAATAAAAGCCAGAATCCTTTTGGACGACATTAGTATCGTTGGCGTAAATATCGTGATAATTCGTTTTCGCTATATTTCTTCGGCGTTCTTTTTTAGGAAACTTTCCAGAATCGAAACAGATTTCATTATTTGCTTCAGTTTCTTTAACGAGTACATTTACGTTCGACGTTTTCGTTTCTTTTAGAATATCTTGAATGTAGTTCAGTTTACTTGCAAGGGCACTGTTTTTCTGCTCTTCGCCATCGTCTTTGGAATTAAGTCCATCTATTACTTCCATGCTAGATTTTTCCGTTTCATCTGCCGAAGATTTCTGAGACTCTGTTTTGCTTTCAATTTCTTCCGTCGCATTACTGCTCATCTCATTATTACCGTTATTGACAAATTCGTAAAATGTATCACATTTGAAACGAGGCAGGTCGGACGATACGCCGTCTATTTTCATATCCATGTCAGTTTCACGTTCGGGAATTTTATCCTGTACACATTTGAATGCACTGAGTAAGTAATCATACAAACGAACCAAGTAAATAGATGAAACACAACTGAAATACCTTAAACGAGAAAGCATCGTCGTCTTCAAAACCCTCTTTCGACACAGTAACCAACTGCTGATGTAAAGCATCCAATAATAAAGCTAAGAATTCTTGACAATCGTGCTACAAGACAAGTTTAAAATCAAGGTTAGTTCGAAAAATCAGCAACAATAAGTGCAAAATAAAAAACAAAAAAAAATATTACCTGACTGCAATCTTTAAACTGAGGATAGTACGATCCTAAAGCCTGTTTAAATTTCATAGGATGAACAATGGAATACTGACCACTCCACATCTTTTGCAAAAGTTCAGTGAACTGCATCGTTAAAGAATTTTCATCTAAATTACTAGCGGATAGTTTCTTCAAGAAAAATCGAACCAGTGACGTCGTAGCGACCAAACATTGTATCCCAGTGCTCATGAAACAAGTATTCCCTAAATTGCGTAGCCCACAAACGCCTTTATCAGCATTTACGTCTATTGAAGAAGAAGAAAAAAACAATTCAAATCAAAAAATGACTTAATCACCCGCTGTTAAGAATTCTATTGCGTAGTATCATACATACCGGTAACATCTGTTTCAGTTTCATTTGTAGAAAACAATGCTTCTAAATCACTAGTGTACGATCCATGCTCGACGGAATCAAAATTATTACAGCTCGAAAAATCACTGAACGTGGAACTTTCCGGTGGGGCTGGCAATGGTAATGGAAAATTAGAGGTAGACGGCACAGCAAAATCTTCATTCCTAAAATATTCATTAAAATATAATAATGAATTCGCGAGTGACGTAAAATCGAGTCATTCATCAGTTTACCATGTGTTTTCTATTCCCATATCACTTGAATCGCCTTGATTTTTATTCGAATCGAGTTTATCGCCGGAATTCGAAAAACTTCCTGCGATGAAATGAGGTCCAATATCTTCTGTTTCGCTCAAAGGAATACTTAGAAAATCATTTAAAGCGTTGAAATCGTTTTGATCTCCAGAATGAACTAGCTCAGAATTTTCTTCAAGAATCGTATCAGCGGTAATTATACTATTGGAAGCAGACGATACATCAGTACCTAGATTATCGTATTTTAACGCATCCTCGTCCGGATTAATATTTTCACTCGGATTGAGCAACACGTGATTATATCCTTTATCGTTTAAAATATTATCGTCGATTAAATCTGCAACTTCTGTTTCGCAGTACTGATTCAATTCGATATTACAGGTAGGAAAAGGATAATCGACCGAATCGTTGGAAAAATTGGAATCGCCGAAGTTTATATGACGAAAATTCGAGTCACCGACTGAAAACTCTTCGTTAGCATCTGATACTGAATTGACTGTAGAAGTGATTTTGGAATCGATTACGTAATCTTGTTCTAGAAATTCGTCCTCATTTCCGAATTCGTTTTCGGTACTAGATTCGAATTGAAAATTCTGATTTTTCGTATAATTTTCACTTCGACTAGAACCTAATCGATCGATTAATTGAGAATTGACCTCAGCCACGAGCGCGCCGGACGTTCCCAAATCCATGAAGCATTTGAGCAATTAATGCAAAGAACGCATTATTGCATGAATCCTGAAACACATTTTTACGATATTACTAGAAAGTACACCGATATGATACGATAATAGTTCAAAGATGATACGGAAACATGAAAATAGAATGAAGGAAACTAACGTCGTTATAATGATATCATAATATTACAACAATGAATGAAAAGTAGAACATCACCAAGACGGTCACGTAACATCGAACATACAAAATATGAAACGAACACAAACGAAGACCGAGCGAATATTCTGAAATGTACTACTCTAATGAACTTTTTCGAGGGTCAGAAAACATAACAATTTATTTATCTCGAATGAGAGAACCATGAAAATACACTTGAAAATGATAACCAAAACCCATTATCAATAAAGCTGTGTCTATCGCCAAGATACGATTAACGGAATCAAAAGATAATGGAGCAACATCCGAAAAGAGAAGCAGCGACTGATTAGTGATAAACAATGGAATTTTTTTCAATACGCTCGGTGGAAATAGAGAAAATTGTTTTCTGTTTGTACACAGAAATGAACAATGACAACGAGTAAAACTTATGACTAATAGAGTACCGTTCGGAATTATTTACCTGATACACGTAGATCTTTGTCGTTATTTCGGATACGAATTGAACATGGGAGATGGAAAAATATCACTATGAACTTGATTTATCACAAAAACAGATACTAAAAATACATGAATCGAATGGAAAATGAACAACTTTCTAGCTATTTGGCAATAAATATTTTCGAGAGATACGATGGGGAGAGACTTCGTTTTACAAAAAATTCTGCTAACCCGGTTTTTATGGTCGAGCCAGATTCAATCAGAATCCATTCCTGCATGGTGGAAATTTGTTTTATTTATGGAATTTAAACGCGACAATACAATTCCACGTGATACAAAAATTGTCACCTACAAAAAAAAAAATTTCCACAACGAAAAAAAATTGAAAATAGGTAAGTTATGGATACCTATTTTTGGCTTTTTGTTTCGCGATTTTATGGCATATTCCGTTTTATCAAAGCAGTGTAATTTTTTTATCAACACTTTTTTTCCTGTACTATAGACAGTCTAGGGGAAGACGAAAATCTTCAACGGGAGAAAATTCAAATACCGTCCTCCAATGTGTAGCTCGCTTGAACTAATCCGACAGAGCGCGTCAGATCGAAATGGGTGCTAAGAAAACGTAAACATGCGAGTAAAACAGCCGTAGACGCATAGGATAAATGCGTTTTCTCCCACTTTTCATGAAAATGAAGTGGTTTGGAAAAATTTTTTTTGGACTTGAACTAAAGAAGATGAAATTTCCTATCGATTGGTATAAATTTTTTTCAATTTCACACGAAAATGGTGATTTTTAATATTCATTTTTATGAACAAATTTTTATGCATGTCAATTTTGAATTAAAATTACGCGAAATTTTCATCAACTACATCGTATTTTAATAAACCAAAATTTGCAGAATTTTATCCTCTTCAAATTTCAAAATGAGTTTTCATTCAAAACGCTAGCACTAACAGTTCGAAACTTATTGAAGCTCAAAGTCGTAAAAAATTGTTGCGCGCGGTAAAAATTCAACTTCAATTAAACTGCTATTTTTTTTATAGCGCTTTGGATAATAAACAAATTTTGAAGAGGATAAAATTCTGCACGTTTTGAGTGGAAAACCGTCATTGATCCAGGCAAAATAATATCCAGTGAGGTATTGATCCAATGCATTTAAAAAATATCAAAAATACGAAAACCATGTACAAAATTGACTATTGAGAAAAAATATGTATGTCAATAATCAATATTACCAATCAGGCAATCAATAGGAAATTTAATTTTTTTTAGTTCATGTCCAAACAAATGAGGGAAAAATGGGAAAGTGCATTTATCATACAATTCTATGGCTGTATTCTTATTTCATATTCATACCTACGAAAAATTTTTTTTACTCAAAAAAAAAAGAAAAGTCAGCAAAGCTCCAAAAAAATTTACATCTTGTCATTTACTATCGAATTGTAATTTTTTCCGTTGGAAAAAATGATTGATGATTCTAGGACAATTTCAATTCGAGATTTTTTTTTCAACATTTTTTTATTGAGTTGATGAACTTTTTGATTTTTTTATTTTAAAAGTTTTTTAGGAGAATTTTTTCTTGAAATTTTATTTATTTTACATAAATATTATGAGCCATGATGCCATGAATGATGAAATTGAAATCGGAAAATTGAAACATCGGAGCTAGCATTCGGAGGTAAGTATTTTCATTATATAAAAAAACTTACGTCCGAATGCTAGCCCCGATGTTTTTTTTACAATATTATAGAAATATAACAATAAATAAAATAAAAATATAGGTAATTTGTTTGATCAAATTATTATTTTTCAAATTTTCATTTCTGTTTTAAAGTAGGTAAATGAATTAAAAATTTAAATGAAAATAAAAATTAAAAAATGCAAAAACTATGAGAAATTGTTATTTTTATTTCAAGTATTAGGTATAGGTAGGTAGGTACATATTTAATCATGTACTGAAATATCACCAGGAAAAAAAGGTAAGAAATGAGAAACTGAATTTATTTATTTCTCTATTACGATGAAAAAAATCAAAAAAATATAAAATATAATTTGATCGATCATTTTACACTTATTATTATTTATATTCTTACGAGCATATATTTCTATATTACTATATTGTAAAAATAATTACCTCTGATGTTTCAATTTTCCGATTTCATGGCTCATATTTATGTAAAAGGAATTTAAAAAACATTAAAAATCATTTATTTCAAAAAAAAATTGTCCTAAAAAATTTTTTAGCATAAAAAAATGAAAAAATTGATCGTGTACAATGTGTGTTTCATATAAAACTCCCTATAATGTTGCGAGAGAGTAGCCCTCATTTCGCCGCGAGCGCTCTCTATAAGGCGGCGACGTCGTTACTGACGTTTCTGAAAGTGCTAGATTTTCGTCTTCCCCTAGACTGTCTATATCCTGTACAAAATAGCAGTGAAATTTGAATAATTAGTTTAAATGTGCAATTTTTCTAGTATATCGTAATATTTAATTAAATATTATTCGAATTAAATGAAATCTTCAACAAAAGCAGTCATCCAAAAATTGCGAAGCAGTAGATTACAAGAAATCAATTTTTCTTTCGCACTGCTGCCCTTTGAGAAGTGTCAACATTGCTGATTAGATGTTGTTTATGTTGAATTGTTACGTGTCGATTCTTTGAGTTTAATCGGCTTGGTTGACGAAATATTCCGTTTGAACGTATAATTAATTAGATATTTCGGTGTTTTTATCGTATTAAAATACGCGAATTCATGTCATAAGTAGTGCCGATGTTGACGAAATTCGAATCGAAATCTGCCCGCGTGAAGGGTTTATCCTTCCATCCGAAACGTCCATGGATTCTAGCCAGTTTACACAACGGAGTAATTCAACTATGGGACTACCGAATGTGTACCTTGTTGGATAAATTCGAAGAGCACGATGGACCCGTGAGAGGTATATGTTTTCACGATCAGCAACCGATTTTCGTTTCTGGCGGAGACGATTACAAAATCAAGGTATGGAATTACATTCAAAGAAAGTGTATCTTCACTCTTCTGGGACACGTGGATTACATTCGTACAACTTATTTCCATCATGAATATCCTTGGATACTGAGCAGCTCAGACGATCAGACTATTCGTATATGGAATTGGCAGAGTCGTCAATGTATTTCCGTTCTTACCGGGCACAATCATTACGTGATGTGTGCGCAATTCCATCCCAGTGAAGATTTAGTCGTATCTGCTTCTCTAGATCAAACAGTTCGTGTTTGGGATATTTCCGGTTTACGAAAGAAAAGTGTCGCGCCTGGGCCCAGTGCTCTGGAAGATCATCTGAAGAATCCCACTGCTACCGATTTATTCGGTCAAGCCGACGCAGTTGTTAAACATCTGCTGGAAGGACACGATAGAGGTGTAAATTGGGCGTGTTTTCATCCTACCTTACCTTTGATCGCGTCCGGTGCTGATGACCGTCAAGTAAAGTTATGGAGGATGAATGATTCGAAAGCTTGGGAAGTTGACACTTGTCGTGGCCACTACAACAATGTTTCTTGCGTTGTTTTCCATCCGCATCAAGATCTTATTTTGTCGAACGCCGAAGATAAGAGCATTCGTGTATGGGATATGACAAAACGTACTTGTTTACATACGTTCAGAAGAGAAAACGATAGATTTTGGTTTTTGATCGCGCACCCTACGTTTAACTTATTTGCCGCTGGTCACGATTCCGGTTTTATTATTTTCAAATTGGAACGAGAACGTCCTGCTTACACCGTTCACGGAAACACTCTTTATTACGTTAAAGATAACAACTTGTACAAGCTAGATTTCACGACGACCAAAGTATCTACGTTGATACGCTTAAGAAGTCATGGCCGAGTAAATGTTTACAGTATCAGTTATAATCCAGCTGAAAACGTTCTGTTGGTTTGTATTCGCAACAGCAACGTTGAAAACAGTACCTACGATTTGTACGCACTTCCGAAAGACAGCGATCGAACTCCTAGTTCGCCTTCGGACAGTAAACGATCCGCAGGTCTCACAGCTGTTTGGGTAGCACGTAATCGATTTGCTGTCCTAGATCGAAGTCATTCCCTTGTCATCAAAAATTTGAAGAATGAACTCACTAAAAAGGTGACTACTCCTACATGCGATGAAATATTTTACGCCGGAACTGGTATGTTGTTGTTGAGAGATCCCGATAATATCACTCTTTTCGACGTACATCAAAAAAGAACAATCGCCCAAGTCAAAATATCCAAGTGTCGTTACGTTGTATGGTCATCCGATATGAATATGGTTGCCTTGTTGGCCAAACATAATATAACTTTGTGTAACCGAAAATTAGAAACGTTATGTTCGGTACACGAAAACGCTAGAGTGAAATCTGGTGCGTGGGATGACTCCGGCGTATTTATTTACACTACGAGCAATCACATCAAGTACGCGATTACAAACGGCGATCACGGAATAATAAGAACTCTAGATATTCCGATTTACTTAACCAAAGTCAAAGGAAATCAAGTTTACTGTTTGGATAGAGAATGCAGACCTCGAATATTACGTATTAATCCCACCGAGTTCAAATTCAAATTGGCTCTCATCAGTCACAAGTTCGATGAAGTTTTATACATGGTTCGTCACGATCGTCTAGTTGGCCAGTCTATCATCGCCTATCTGCAGCAAAAAGGATACCCAGAAGTTGCTTTATACTTCGTGAAAGATAACAAAACTCGTCTGGCTTTAGCTTTGGAATGCGGGAACATCGAAATCGCTCTGGAATCCGCCAAAATCCTCGATGATAAAGCCTGTTGGAATCGTTTAGCCAGCGCTGCTTTGTTGCAGGTACTTTTACCATATTCTAAATCTTAAACGTTTTTAACGAGTTGATTTCTAACGCGTCTGTGTTTATTTGCAGGGTAATCATCAAGTGGTTGAAATGTGCTATCAACGTACAAAGAATTTCGATAAACTTTCATTCCTATACCTGATCACCGGTAATTTGGATAAATTACGTAAAATGACCAAAATAGCGGAAATCCGGAAGGACGTTTCGTCGCAGTTTTTAGGCGCGTTGTATTTGGGTGACGTGGAGGAACGTGTGAAATTATTGAAAAACTGCGATCAACTATTGCTGGCGTATCTAACAGCAGCTACTCATGGTTTGCAAGAAGAAGCTGCCGAATTGAAACAAGTTGTAGGTGAAAATGCACCTAAAGTTGACCCGAAAGCGGTGTTACTAAGACCTCCAGTTCCGATCGTTCAGGCTGAAATGAATTGGCCTTTGTTAACCGTGTCGAAAAGTTTCTTCGAAGGTTCGGCCGCGAAATCAAAATACAACGCCATTGCCGCTGTCAATGAAGACGATGACAATTTAGAGGTGATTGGCGACGAAGGTTGGGACGCCGATTTGGAACTAGATGACGAAGAGAACGTGCAAATCAAAGAAAGCGCCGGAGATATCGACGATGAAGGTGCAGGTTGGGATGTCGGCGACGACGATCTAGAATTGCCGCCTGATTTAGTCACTAGCAACGAGAAAGAAGATAATTTCTTCGTATGTCCGACATTCGGCACGCCAGATTGTCAGCAGTGGGTTAGCAATTCCCAGCTACCGATTGATCATGTTTTGGCTGGATCATTCATCACCGCCTTCAAATTGTTGCACGATCAGTTGGGTGTTACTAATTTCGCACACTACAAACAGATATTCCTAACATCGTACATGCAATCCAGAACTATGTACTCGCCATTACCGCTGACTCCGCCGTTGTTTGTTTACCCTCTACGAAACGTGCAAGATTCGTCCAAAACATCCTATCCTTGCGTAGTCTTCAAATTACCCACTTTAATAGAAAATCTACAAGCTTGCTATCAATTGACCACCGTTGGGAAATTCTCAGAGGCAGTCGATAAATTCCGCAGTTTGCTGCTGACCGTTCCGTTACTAGTAGTCGATAGTAAACAAGACTTCTTGGAAGCTCAGCAATTGCTCAATATTTGCAAAGAATATGTCTTAGCGTTACAAATGGAAGTCACACGAAAAGATTTACCCAAGAATACCATCGAAGAACAGTTACGCATTTGCGAGCTTTCTGCTTACTTCACGCATTGCAATTTACAACCTATTCACGAAATTCTTACCTTACGTACAGCAGTAAACCTATTTTTCAAGATTAAAAATTACAAAACGGCGGCCTCTTTTGCGAGGAGATTACTGGAGCTCGGTCCTAGGCCAGAAGTAGCTCAACAAGCTAGAAAAATTCTACAAGCCTGTGAGAAGAAACCCACCGATGAAAATAATATCGAATACGATGAACGCAATCCGTTCAATATTTGCGGTTACGCTTACGTTCCTATTTACAGAGGAAAACCAGAAGAAAAATGCCCGTTCTGTAACGCCGTTTATTTACCGCAGTATAAAGGAAAAGTGTGTAATGTTTGTAAAGTTGCTGAAATTGGTAAAAAGTCGTCGGGTCTTCGTATTAGCTTGGAACGATTTTAATTCGTATGATTATATTAATTTTATATCTCCGCATTGGTCGATGTATCTAATATGTGTGTGGATCAGTTTTCTGTTGATGTCTGTTTTGTAACGCAATTAATTTACCACTATATGATCGAAAAATATGTGATGTTTGTGAAGTTGCCGGCATCGATAAAAAAAAATATAATCGTTGAATTTTGCGTTAGTTTAGTATGAGAGAGATTTTAATTATTATACCTAATCATATTTATTTTGTACTGTAAGCAAATTTATTTCATGTTTTAAAATAAACAAATTTTTGTTATATTTTTTCTTCTTTAATTTTTCCATCTTATCACGAGCGAAAAGTGTTGACATGTAAAATTAAAAATTCTTTACTTCATTTTTAAACTATTTCTACGCGGTAAGATTTTCAGAATTAAAATTATTGATTTTTATTTAGGTGTAAATAACGCAGAAATTCAACAATACGTAAGTGTTCGACATTGATAGCAAATTATGTACGGCGAAGAAAACATAAAAATAGCTCTATACAGTTTTGAAAAAATTTATTACAAGAACAACAGTACAATGATTTCTTAAGCTACGAAAAAGTTCAAACAACGGTTTTAAGGCGGAATTTACCTTGTAAAGGATACGGTACAACATTAAAGTACTTTTTGTAGATAGCTCCTTCGCGATCTTGATAAAACCGTACTACGGTAGGATTATCAAAATCTGGATCGAATTTCTCGCATGAAACTTTAACGGTACCAGATACCATGGCTCGTAATCCCAGATTTTCATCCATTGTTACCTGAAATGTTCGCAGATAAATGAGTAATAAAATCATCAACTAAGTAATTCGATTCGCGAGTATTTTCTTACGTTCATGCCAGGATGAAATTTCAGTAATCTTTGAGTAACTAGCAGCTGTCCATGAAGAACGTTGGCATTATGATTTCTTTTGATACCACGTCTTTTAGCTTTGGGACGACCGGCGTGATTTCGTGTGCACATTTGATGACCGTGACGAACCGCTAATGCTGTTGAAATTATGATGGACAAATGATTAAATCAAACAAATGCTTATAGAAGTGAATAAATTGAACACGAATGTTTATTAGACAATATTATGGAATATTACTCACTTTGCAGTGAAGTTGGAGTTATGAAGGATTTCAACGAATTCAGAACAGATGTAAACGACATTTTCCTTTCTCTTCCAGATGACTCAAAAATGAACAATGATATTCCAAGATACCTTATACGTTTCAATTTTTACTATTATCAAATTATTAATTCATAAATTCACATATTTATTGAAAATAATTGAATTGAAAA
This sequence comes from Planococcus citri, assembly GCF_950023065.1. Lineage (NCBI taxonomy): Eukaryota > Metazoa > Arthropoda > Insecta > Hemiptera > Pseudococcidae > Planococcus > Planococcus citri. The sequence continues at coordinate 51,929,407 of NC_088679.1, forward strand.
TTCAGTTTTCTTATTTTTCAAAGATTTATCAATCAGTTTGTCTTATCAGTTTGCTGCCAGTGCTGTCTGCCGGCTGGTAATGAAAATAAAAGGGAATTGGGAGACACTGGAGAGTGGAGACAGAGACAGACAAACCGGTCTTGCTCAAACATGTTTGCGTTTGAATTTTAGGCTTGAGCCTTTGAGTTTATTCAAAAAATTTCCTATTTCAAAATCATTAAAATTTGATTTTAATTTAATGAATAGAGCTACGTTTATTTCCTTACACATTGTTGTATCAGTTGTATGAAAAATTAAAAATGAACGAATCCATTTGTGTAGAGCTGCATTTGTGCCTTTGAATAATGCATCTAATCTCAACAAAAATGAATACCTATTCAGATGCTAGACACAGTTTTGCATACCTAGCTCGAGATTCAATGTACAATTATCTCAATTGAAATTTGGTAACCTTTCAACATTCTGGAAGCATTTTAATGTTTTCGCTGGAAAATTACTAGTTTTGAAACAAAAATATCAGCGTTGCGCACATTTTTATATATTTTAAAATACATTTTGAAACCAAAATCGATACAAAAGTTACGAATTTTTTTCGAAAAATACGAATAGCAACTCACAAAACCGTAAATCCAGATGCCGGTTATTCACCGGATATTTTCACCGGTAAACTTTCACAACGTTTTTTCGTATCGGGGTTTTCTTTATGCTTGAACTATTGCAAAAAAAAAAGAGCAAAAATATTTAGAAAGAGAACTAAGTCAACGATTACAATGGTAATAAAAATACTCACAAATAATCGAATTATCGTGATATTTAGAGGAGGTTCGACTTTCATACATGCTCCATCATTTTTAAATACTCCGCAATAATTAGGAGCAGTAAATAACGTACATAACTTTCTTTTGGCGAAAAATTCGAATCCATTTTTAACTACCTGTTAAATGAAAAATGAACAGCTGAAATAAATAATAAGTACCTACCCACTACATTGTAAGCAGGTATTAAATATTTAAAAGTGATCACATCGCAGGGTCAGGCACGGATCACGATTTTGTGAATCGGATCACGGATCACGGATCACACATGAAAAAATGATTCGGATCACGGATCACGAATCACAAACTTTAAATTGATCCGAATCACGGATCAATGATCCGTGATCCGTGATCCGAAAAATCGGATCATTTTCGGATCAATTTTCGGATCATTTTCAATTTTTATTTTTTATTACCATCAGGGTCACTGAATATGAAAATTGAAAAAAAAAATACTTTTCTTCCACTTTGATACAAAAACAAATGATTTTTCACATTCTACCTTTTGATCTCGCTACTTTTGGCAAATCAAACTTCTCATTTTTGATCTTTCAATTATTAATTTAATTTAAATAACGTTAAAATCTTTCTTATTTGAAATTTTTTTAGATTTTTCTCCTTTTTTAATTACATGAAAAATTTTAAACCAACTAAAAGGGTAAAAAGTGAGGAAAAAATGAAAAAAGTAAAAAAAAAGATGATATTGTTGGTGATCCGTTGAATGATCCGAAAATGAGTGATCCGGATCACGGATCACTACGACTGGCTGTGATCCGGATCACGGATCAAGATCAAATTTTTGAAAATGATTCGGATCATGATCCGGATCATAAAAAAAGTGATCCGGATCACGATCCGGATCAAAATGATCCGGATCATGCCGAACCCTGTCACATCGACACATTTTTATTTTGACACTATTCATACATCAGACACTTGCCGGAAACCAGCGCACCGTAATATACAAATACTTACTCCATCAGATTATGTATGCATTGCATGATGAAAAAAATTTCATTACAGACAGAAATTTAAATAATCACCAGTCTACTTACCTGGTGAGCTCTAACGATGCATGCTAAATCATGTTTTTTTGTAAATTTCGAAACAACATCGGCGCCAAAAGTGAATGAAATTCCTCGGTCAATATTTGGATTCCAACCTTCTTCGTCCTGAAGGCGAGAAAACGTTGATTTTAGACATGCAAAGTATAATGTTTATTAAGAAATACTTTCGTAAAATACATACTTTATCGGGATCGGCCCATAATAAATCGGTAAGTAAACCTTTCGGGGGAATATCGGATGGTCGTTTGATTTTTTTAATATCTTCGAAAGTATGTAAATCTGGACTGATTCCCCCGTGCATGCAAAGGATTTTTGAGTCGGCCACCGTGGCTGCCACCGGCAACATGTTGAAAAGTTTCATGAAATATTGCCATAAATCTGCTCCTTTGAACCTAACGTTGCCTGAAAAAAATTAAAATATTTTTTACAATGTAAATCGGAAATATGTATCATAGGTAGGTACTAGCTATTCTGAATATCACTTACATTCGGCGTAAAATCCGTAAGCCCTTGTGGAACTGGCACATTCGTGATTACCCCTCAGCATAACGACTTGTTTCGGGTATTTGATTTTGTAGGCCAGCAAGAGGCTTATGCATTCCAACGAATATTCACCTCTGTCAACGTAATCGCCGAGAAATAGAAAATTCATCGTAGGAGGCGTTTTAATGCAGTCCAATACGAGAAGCAAATCTCTGAACTGTCCGTGTATATCGCCTGTAAATTAGCAAAACTTATTAGTTTACTTCTCTGCGTCGATTTTGTTACATTAGATAGGTTTATGTAGTATGTACTCGAATACTAACCGACTATCATTACGGGGGCGGATAAATCTGCGAGAGAAGGTTCCATCGATACGATTTCTCTGACTTTTTCACATAACCAAATTATTTCGTTAGCTTTTAAAACGCATTTGGCGTCAAAATTCGTAGGAGCTTTACATTCGATGTTTTGCAAATCTGTTTTCAAAAAGACGTTAAAATTTTACTTAGGTAGAGGTACATATTATAATCAAAGCGATAAAAACAAAACAGACATTACCTTTATAAAAAGAGAAATTTTTTCTATCTAATAATTTGGCGATGACTACATCTGGAGTATTTCCCGATCCCCCGCCACCAGCAGGTGCGCCAGCTGCAGCTGCTCCTTTACTCATCGTATTGAATAATTATCACGAAAAGATTTAAAAACTTAATTTAAAATTTTGACAATAAAAAATCCGGCATTTAAATTACAAGCTACGTCATTTACTAATGGACGCTTTGTTGAAAAACAGAACATTTTTTTAAAAAGGAGACAAAAAGTAATTCATAGCCAACTATTTGAGATACCTATACTTATGCCCTCGCCGGCTGCATTTCGAGATTGTTTAATTTTTGAAAAATCTAATTGCTCAATTTATCAAGGTCCATAAAAATTGGGATTTTTCATGGGTTTTTCGGCAGAGAATAAGGTACAAAATATGTATATATGCACAAATGTATTTGTATCTACTAAATTGAACTGGGTTAAATGGGATAAGGCGATACTTCATGAGATTACTCCGATTACATCGATCGATTAAGTAGAATTTTCCAAAGGAATAATAATTTTTAGATTAGATTTTTTTTCGAACTGATGAGTATAAATTTAGCAAACCAACCATGCAAATATTTACACAGAAATTACAAATTATTATTTAATTTTTTTCTCGTCTTGTAATATTATTTTATTCGAAAATTTCGAACTCCAAAAATTATAAGTTAGTCGTATTACGTCACGTCAAAATAACATCTTCTGTAACTTCCCCTTCAGACACTCTATCATCAGTCAAATAATGAAAAATGAAAAAAAAAAAGGAAAAAATTTAATCACATTCACAAAAATTAAAACTAGTACATACATAAAATTCAACTACATATAACATGTAAATCAGTCTTTTGAAAACATTTTTTACTCCTTTTTAAAAAACATAAAAAGGACGAGCAAATTTCTTCACATCACATCACGTTGTCATGGAGTATTCATGGAGTTACCACAGAAATATTTTATCATTGATAACGTCGTTCAAGATGTCTTTCGCTAATAACCTGTTGAATTTTAAAATAGAAAAACATTTTAAAAACTGAAAAAAATTATGCTACAGGGTCATTCCACCTCATTTCGACCAAGCTTTGTTTTCTCAAAAGGTTCAAACTTCAAACATGGTGATATGTACTAATCGCAATCGTATGTGTACCTTGCCGAATATTTATAACTTACCAAAATACGACTCACAATGTTTGCTTGACTTTTTAAATACCTTGTACGATCATGTGTTCAATTTTTTTCAAAAAATATTCTTCCCACAATTTCAAGAATTTGAAACAAAAGTCTACAGATTGGCATTTTGCAAGCATTGGAAAAAAGGGAATTTTTATTTATTTATTTCTTCAAAATTCATCCAAAATACTTAACTCAGAATTTTTGCGAAAAATGAAGGTAAGAGGATGAAGATTTTGACTGAAAAATCGTAAATTTTCAACACTTTTTGAAAAGTAAATTTTGTAATATTTGTAGCTAGGATCCTTCCAATCAAAAAAAAAAAAAAGTTTTACATGCACTTTTCCTTCAACACTTGTTTTATTCGGTCAAATTCAAAAAAATTGTCAAATCTTTCCAATTTACCTACCTACTCTCAATTTCTTCGATTTTGATCCAATGGAAAAAAATGAAAAAGGAACTTCGTTCAAAAATAGTCACAAAAAATTCAGTCTTATGTGTACTTGTAAACTAGATCTATGACATACCTCACTTTATTCAAAATCAAAAAAATATTCACTCCATTCATGAATTTCCATTTTGAAAATGTTTCGAAATAATATGCAACAGTACATCTCACAAATAGAAATTAAAAATCCATTTTTTGACTCGAATTGACGTGGAATGATCCATACAACACAATTACCTGACGGTAGGAGTTGGTACCACTGACGACGTAAGAAGGCATAAAACATCGTTTTCGTTTAAAACTGCATATAACTTGTAATTTTCTGAATACCAATACGTTTCACGAGCTATGTGAGATGATTTCTCTACCAACAAAAAAAAATTAAATAAATAAAAAACGAAAAAAGTGAATTGAAAAGAAAAGAACTGTTACAAAAGAATCACAAGAAACGAGAAAATTACCATTATCTTTCAATAGCTCCTGCACATTTTGGTAGTAAAATATCCTCAGTATATCCAAATGAATTTTATTCTCTGAAATCGAACCTAACAGAAGATATTTTCCAACCATTGGATTAACCAGCATCACTCTAAAAAAACACCCAACGTATGAATAAGAAAATCATTCTCACAATAATAATGAACGAAATTATTAGGAGAAAAACCAACCCTATGATGCCATTTTGCAAACTGAAACAATCCGGAAGCACTTTCGGTACGGTGGTTTTAACCTCATTCAACTGATCCACGACAGGACTCCAACATACAGCTACACTTTGCTCGAAATCCATTAGAGAAGGGGCAGGACCACATAGGGCGCTGATCCAAATATCATTAATTAAACAGCAAGTCACCAATCGAAATGCGACCTAAACCACAATTCACAATATTTAGAGGTTAATTCAATTTACGAATATTGATCTACAAAATCGAAACGTCTAATTAACGAACCTTGGGGCTTTTTATGGGAAGAAATACAGGAATATCGTTGGTTGTCGTGTTGCTGTTGATGGATGTCACAATCGATAGGAGTTTTTTCTCGATACCGGATAAATCCCACCAGGCTGGAGTGGCTACAACAATTTTACCGCGAACTGTTAGGCAGCAAAATAACGATGATATGCTTTCCGACCATTCGTCCAGTTTTTCCTTTGAGAATAAGAATAAGTTAATGTAGAGCTAGTTTAGAAAACGATAACTCTTCTTTACGATATACGACCATTATTGTCTTACTTGTAGTAAATTGAAATGTGAACATGGCATTACTTCGACCATGGGTAATAAATTAATGGCGTCGTCATTGTCGTAATATTCGTCAGCATTTTTTAGAATCTCGTCCACAATTGGGTAGCACGGCTGTTCCCCAGAAGAAAAAAAAACGAGAAAAATTATTTTTCAGAATTATTATGGGTGCATAAATGCATAAGCATTGAAATTAAATCATGTGTTGTGGCGAGAGGAATGTGCGAGAGAAGGAGATGAACGCAAAAGAGTATACATATAAAAATTTGCTCACCCTGATCTCTTTCTTCAAACGATCGGCACGTTTAACGTTGGTCAATTCATCTATTCCAACAGTCAATACCATAGCATCGAAAATGGAACTTAAAATCATCTCTCCGTCGTTCAAAACGGACTGTTTACTGATCAAAATTAATGATAATCTGCAAAAAAAACAAACAAACGCATATGAGAATTCAAAATATTCTTCGTCAAAAACATTAAGTATATATGTTTTTTTTACGCGGATTATCGAAAATCTATTTTTTGAACGTTTTTTGGATTTATTTTTCAATCACTATTCAGATTCCAACTACAAATTTTCAAAACCTTAAAAGTCTTCTCTTTTAAAGTAAATTCAGTAAAATCCATAACTTATTTTCAAAAGCTACTACCCTAGCAGATTCTAAATCTGCCAAAATCCATATTTAAAAAAACATACTTATTGTGGAATATAACAGCTTACTTTTCCGTGACATTTTTCCAATGAACAAAAAAATCTTTTCCTTGAGTTGACTTAAAAGTGACAGCGTGAACTTTACCGAAGACTTGAATTCCATTTAATGGAGCTACTTCGGAAAATGTAGGCTGGAAAATGAATAAATAATATAAATAATATTGTCATTTAAAAAAAACTGAGACTCGGATTCAACAAAAGATCAACTCACTGTGGTATCACTACCAGATGATCGGCTGAATATTGGTATACCTCCGGATACCATGCAGTACATGTGAAGTACCATTTTTTAAACTTTGATTAATTTTGTGCAAGTTTATCGCTTAGCCTGCGATATCGACAAAGAAATAACAAAATAAATAAGGAATTAAATTACAAAATAAAAGAAAGACTTTTTAGGGTAAATAATAATAACGGTAAGGATTTAGACAGATGTTAGATTAGCTTCGTATAAAAGAACTTCTTCTTCTAAGGTAAGATTCATGCCATAATCGCTCATATCTTCAATTTCATCGAGCTGCGAGTCGACTTCAGTAGTCTGAGATTCGGCTACGTTTTGCGAATCGATTTCAGCGGTCTGAGATTTGGCTACGTTTTCGACCGCAGTTCGTAATATGAGACTGACAGCTTTTTTATCACCGGATTCGGCGGAATCGTTTAAATAATCTGTGAATTCAGGCTCCGGAGTTGTTCGTGCTTTGGAAGATTCACGCTTCGAAGATGGCCGACTTTCCGTCTGAGGCTGGGTACTAGATGGCTGATTCGGCGGTGGCTCGAAAATACTAACATTTCGACTTTGATTCGCTTTATGAATATCTTCGGCTGACTTGTCGAGATCACTAGACGTGTTTATTGATTCACGTTTGGTTTTTTTCTTCGATTGTTTTTTCGATACCGGCGTCGTGGAGTCTTTCTTGCTTCGTTTCTTAGGTTGCTCGTCGAAGTCGCTGGTTGATTCGCGTTTCTGTTTTCTAGGCGTTTTGCGAGGAGTTTTACGAGGCGTTTTTCGAGTGTTTTTAACTTTAGAGCATTCTGGCAAATCGCCGACAAAATTTCTCAACTTGGCATCCCACGCCATAGCGTCAATTACTGGCGGAGGTCTCTGAATATGCGGATTTTCACCAGGAACTCGCCTTTCCGGAAGCCCGATAGGTGTTCTAGGTAATATTAATTGGAGCTGTTTCAACGAATCCGGATTCGACTGTGGACATGGATTTTCTGAAGATTTTGGCGTAGGTTTCGACGCGGGTTCTCTCGAATCTGAATTCAGTTTAGGAGTTGGTGGCGGTTTCACGTGATTCGACTGCACATTTCGAGCTGCTTTAATTTTTATAGGATCTGGTTTACTCGTTTTCTTCAGAATAATCGGTATCGATTTAAACATGTGATTTTTAGAATTGAAAACTTCGTTGAAAGCATTACCAACGGCAGGTTCTACAGGTTGAGTGATGTCAGTCATAACTTTGCTAGGATTTGATTTCATTTCACTTTCGGCAGGAATATTATCAACAGAAGTTGTATCGGATGTGCCTTTGTTGGAATTTGATTCGGATTCGTTAACCGGTGGAATACAATTAGATTTAGCGAGTGGCGATTCATTCGTGTTTGATTTTTTCTCACTAATTGGCGATGGCTCATCTTGATCTGGCTGTACAGTTTGCACTGGATTAGTGTTCAAAGGATCACATTCATCCGTCGACGATTTTGAATCTTGATTTATACGATTATCAACTTCTGAGACATCATTATTAAGAGCAGGTTGTACAGATTGAGCCATGTCAGTGGCAATTTCACTAGGATTCGGTTCGGAATCATCTATCGGTGGATTAGATTCGCGGAATCGTTTGTACGGTGTAACGTAATGTTCCTTTCTATAGTTCGGATTAAGCGATAAATTAGCCAGCACAGTCGCAGGAAGACGACTACTTTTTTCAGCTTCTGGTGGTGTAAGCAGATCATCGGATGGTTTGGTTTTTTGAGCTTCTACACTCGGTGACTTTGTTGCCTGACTAAGACCAGCTTTCAGTTTAGATTTACAGACTGGATTTTTACTCTGCATCATCTTCAGTTTTGTTTTGCAAATAGCACGTTGACTAGACTTCCTGGGTTTATCGGAATCTTTACGACTACAAGCAGCAGTCTTTTCATTTACTTTTGATGTTTGAGGAACAACTTGTTGCGAATTACGTAGCGTTAAATCAATCGTCGAGTCTTGTTTCGGTTTATCAGGCGTATTGGTTTTAATGCTTTCTTTGGGGTTTTCTGCTGCTTTGCTAGCGTCATTGTTATCTGATAAACTGCTTTCGTTTTCAATCGCACGATTTACGGAAATCGGTTCGGTTTGGATAGTTTTCTCTAAAGTCTTACTCAAGTTGTGAGATTCGTTTACAGTCGAACTACTCGATACATCCATACTTTCAACATCTTGACTAGCAGGAACTGAATTATCAGGCAAATGTGGGGCGATTTCACTCATAGTTTGAGTTACATTCGTCGATGAATTACGTAAAATACTTTCGTTCGCCAAGTCATCATTTTCGATTCGTTTTCGATCTGTCGTATCACTGCGACGGGAATCATTGAAATTGAAATCCTGCGCTAGTATCTCATTGGCTAATTGTTCGTTACGTTCGCATACTTGGGTATACACAATGTTCTTTAATAACTTCATAATATTCTGATGAACGCACTGAGAACTTGGTCCTTGTTTGAAAATCAACGAACATAATATAGAATAGCGATCTAATATGTCAACCAACGATAAGCCTTGCACTTTGGCGCTAAATTTACGCGAGTTTCTCTTCGACAGACGACATTCTTTCATAACGTTGCTACTGTTGAGAAATGAATCTGCCAATTCTTGATTGTTCTCGGCCAAATATCCGTAGATCAGACGACCGACCTCAGAAGGTAGAAACGACTCCATTATATAGCGAGGAACTGGGACACATATGATGAGATCAAAATCACGCTCGAACGCTAACACCGAATAACTTGACCGATTCGTAGCCGTATTAACAAATAAACTGAAAAAGTAATTGCCGAACTATAATTAATGCGTTAATAATACAATAATTCAAAGAAAACTACCTGTGAAGTCCCAAATACTGTTAAATCCGCGGCAACAACTTCAAATAATCAAAAATAAATTTTTTGAAAAAAAAAACAAAACACAAAAGGCAAAACACCGCTGACCGCTGAAAAAAATCATGGCAGATGAATGACGTCATGTAATGAAGGTAAGAAATGAAGTCTACTACCTATCTAAAAAAATTGTTTTAATTTATTTTGAATAAAATAAAAATAAAATAATACAAAAATAATTTAGGTTGAATTTGAATGATCTTTCATATAGTTTCATTTCATTTCGACTCGTTTAGATCTTTGTTCATTGTGATTTGTGAAAGCAATCGTGTTCGGTCATTTTAATTTTAAGTAGTAAATAATATTATTTGTAATAGAATAGTCGGATATTCGTTTTTTTGACATTCACAGAAGCAGGGCTGCATACCGATAAAATGGTATTGGTATTTCGGTTATCTCCAATACAGATATCAAATTTTGGTATTTTGGTATTGGTATTTTATTATGTTGTGGATTTTTTTTCGGTATCTGGTATTGGTATTGGTATTGTACCAATCTAATACCGAATAAAAAGTGTGTTTTTAGGCCAGAATTAACAAAGTTTTTCCAATTTTTTTTAGAAATTACACTTTTTTTCTATTTAAACACCTCAATTTGCAAGTTCAAAGTTCATCATTATCACTTACAAGTTTTTCAATATGAATAATTTATTAGTTATTTTATTTATAATTTTATAATCAATCAAAAAATTCAAAATACCACAAAATACCAGTACCAAAATATGCCATTGAAAATTATTTCGGTATTGGTATTTTGGTATTAATACCGTTTCAAAAACTTTATCGGTATTTTATAAATCGGTACTTCGTCTGTCTGCTTATCGGTATTGGTAAAACGGTATTTGTAAATTTTTTCAAAATTTGCCGGTATTGCCGGTATTGGTATTTTGGTACTTATATCGGTATGCAGCCCTGCACAGAAGAGATTTTCGTCTCTCCTTTTCTAATTGAACCGAGTTTTCACTTCTCAAGAAGATTTTTAAAAATCTTTAAAAAATTAATCGGCCAATATGAACCTACATACATGTATGCTCATAAAAAATTTTTTCGCAGTGATGAATTACAAGTTGAACGTATAATAAGTCACACAATTTAACAACTAGAGTATATTGTTAGTGTTCAAATAATTTTTTTTCTTCAAATTTCGTAGGTAAGCATTATTTGAAAAATATCAAAGTGTCTTTCAATGGGCACCATTGAATGAGAATATAAGAATAGGAACAAGTAACTCAAGTAACACACGAAACAAATCATTTCAAGTGCATAAGGTATGCTAAAAAGTAAAAATAAGTACATAGGCAGTTTGGTAAATAGTATGAAATTGATACGTACAATAATTTAACACTATGCATTCAAAATGATGACCTCTTTCGAGAGTTTAACAATTTGAAAAATAGGTAATACATAAAATTTTGAATGAATAAGCAACACATAAGTACCTATCAAGTTTGTTTTCCTTTTATGGGGTTGGATAAAAAATAACTATCAACTTTCTTCCTACAACCAAAATCAAATACTGACTTATGAACCCTCGATCTCAGATCATAATTTTTTACTCAATCCATAATGTCAGTTATTGTTCGAAATCGCGTAAAATCATTCATTCCTTCTCAGTCTTCGGGCTGAAATGATGTCGTTTGATATGAGCTATTAATTTATGTTTCGAAAAATATTGATTACCGCAGTGATAACAAGAATGTCGCGTTCTGTCTTCTTGATGAATTTTTCTATGAATAACTAATAAACGTTTATAAGCAAATCCTTTTCTACAAACTTCGCAATGAAAAGCTTTATAATCTGAATGTCTGTAGGAATGTCGTTGAAGCTGTAACTTTGTCGCAAACATTTTTGAACATTCGGTACAAGAAAAAGGTTTCTCTCCGGTATGAAGTTTCATATGATTCCTCAATGATGGTTTACTTTTAATCATTCGTTGGCAAACAGTGCACTGGTATTCTTCTATTTTATCCTTATCGATATGATCTTTACTCAAATGCTTCGTTAGTGAACACTTGAAAGAGAATTTTTTTCCACATATATCACATTCGAACGATAACGGTTGCTCGTGCACTTTACGGCGATGCTGCTTCATGTAGGGTTCCCTGGTAAAGTTTTTACCACATACGTCGCATTGAAATGGTTTAATACCCAGATGGTTATTCAAATGAGTTCTCAAGCCTAAAGTGTCGTTGAATCCTTTACCACATTGGTCGCAATAGTATAAATAAGATCCTACGTGACTCAAAACGTGAATTTCATACCGTCGACGACATTTCGTTTTGAATTCGCATACCGAACATTTTTTCAAATCAGCTTCTTTAACTTCTTCGTGTACTCTGCTTACATGACCCCTAAGATCGGATTGCCTTTTGAAAGAAATATTGCAATGTTCGCATTTGTAACTACGAACAGAAATATGGGTAGATTTGTGATAGGATAATGAAGATCGTTGTTTGAACAATTTCTCGCAAATATCGCACCGATACATGGCATGTTTCTGTTTCGTATGCTTATTAATGTCGGCATCGTTCAGAAAGATGATACCGCAAACAGAGCATTTCAATTCTAATCCATCTTTCAACAATACAACGAATTGAGGTTTTATATCTTCTTCCATTAATGGGTCTGTCCTGAAAAAGGTCAATATGAATAGCCAATCAATGTCAACGTAATTAAACTATTTCAGTTTTCTAAAAATGAAAAACTTGTAGTTTATAACTATTCGTTTGATTTTTATATTTGTCATTTACATAGGTATGAATTGGTACGGAAACATTTATGAACAATCGTTCTTGAAGTCGAGTGAAAATAAAGATAGGTAGCGAAAATTATATTCGAGAAAGTCCATAGTAAAAAAATCATAAATTAAGTTACAATACAGCATCACAGTACTTGAAAAACATCATGATTCATGATAAAAATTAAAAAACAAAAAAGAATGCAAGACTTTGCCACTTTATAAATGAAAAAAAAACCATCGTCCACAAAAAAATCATCTATCGTTCGAGAACCTAGGTAGGTAACGTTACATTTTCGGATACCATGTGCCTATCGGTGGCTTCAGTTTTATGATGTTTTTGCACATGTTTTTTCAACGAGTTTTCTCTATAATACATTTTTTCACAAAACGAACACTTAATCTGCTCCCTAGAAGTTGCATGAATGGTCATGTGATTTTTCAACATGAAGGCTGCTCTGAAAGTTTTAGGACATTTTTCACATCTAAATGGTTTTTCGTTAACATGGCTAAAAGAGTGCGACTTCAATTCGCCGTTCGTAGTATATCGCTTATCACAAATGTCACATTTGAAAGGTCTCTCGTCATTATGCAGTCGAATGTGATTACGAAGAGACAACTTGGTAGATAATTTTTTCGGACAGTAATCACAAGGGTATTGAGTGATTATTCCCTGATGAACCTTGATATGAGATTTTAAGGAATATTTGAACGAGAATCTTTTCTGGCAATAGGCACATTCGTACGAAAAGGGCTGAACATGCACAGATTCGCGATGCCTTTTCATGTACGACTCGCGATTGAAATTTTTCCCGCAAATTTCACACTGGTAAGGCTTAACTCCTTTATGATTGTTGATATGCGTTTGCAAATCCAACGAATGATTGAATCCTTTACCGCATTCTTCGCAGTAGTGCAAATAAGTATTGGAGTGTCTCAGCATATGCTTCTTTAGACGACTATAATAAGGCGTTACATACTCGCAATGTGAACATCTAAGCTGCACCATTGTTTTCGGATCAGCGTGTACGCGTTTCATGTGCGTTCGTACGTCGCTTACAGATTTGAAAAACGATCCGCATTTTTCGCATTTCACGTCCTTAAATTCTTTATGAACGTTCATATGGTATCTTAAATTAGCAGCGCGACCGAAACTTTTCTGACAAATTGGACATTTGAAGCAGCGATGCATTTTAGTCAAATGCTCGTTTAATTGGTCTTCTTTTTGAAAGACTTTGTAGCACAAGTGACAGTTGTACGAATTCTTAAAATCTTCCAGTTCGTATTCAGAATTATCTATATCTTTTGGTTCGTTCTTCAGCGGTATGTTCTTCCTATGAACAATCAAATTAGATAATTTCAGTTTTCAATAATAACATTCAGTATTGTATAGATAATACAAATAAGATAATTTTATCATCTATTCATTTTTTTTTCAGATTTAAAAAACATTTTCTCAATAAAAATCCAAATTACTCATGTATGCATTTTACTAAATCATTTCTCAAAAATGCTGATTCTATTTGTTCGATAGTACCTATAGGAAAGTAAACGAATTTTCAGCACATCGAAAGACTAAACTCATAAAATTAAAAAAATATATATATTGGCGTGCAACTGTCCCTATCTTTCAATTTGTTTCAGCAGATCGTTAATTATTTGAAAAAATAATAAAATTGCGTATTTTCTAACCTAGCTATCTGACTCGAGAATTTTTTCTTGATGAGAAGTGGAAATATGCGAACGTAGTTTGTACTTGGAGATGTACTGCTTGTGGCAAATATTGCAAGAATATGAGGCGCGATTTTCCCAATGTGTTTGCATATGCTGCAGGAGGCTGCTTCCGGTGGCTAATTTCTTCTGGCAGATATTACAAGAGAATGGTTTCTCGCCGGTATGAACGTAGGCGTGTCTTTTAACTTGTAATTTGGTAACGTAAGCTTTACCGCAAATATTGCACGAGAATCGTTTATCACCGGTATGTATTCTTTGGTGATTTATGAGCGCGTTTCTACTAGATACCGTTTTACCACACATGTCACAAGTGAGAATTTTATTTTCGCCGGTGTGCAATTTTAAATGATTTTTCAGCGTGGATTTTAACGAAAATCCTCGGTAACAGATATCGCATTTGAACGAATGCGGATTTTCGTGCACCATTTGCCGATGCTGTTTCAAATACGGTCCTCTGGTGAAACTATTTCCACAAATGTCACACTGGAACGGTTTGATACCCATGTGATTATTTTTATGCGTTCTTAGCCCGGCTTTTGAGCTGAATCCTTTACCGCATTCGTCGCAATTGTATATCGAAATACCATCGTGGGCTAATATGTGCACTTTGATGCCGAACCGATTTTTAGACGTGTAATCGCATTTATCGCATCGATATAGAATAACTTCGCTCCTGGCGTGGGTTCGTTTAACATGATTCAATAAATCGACTTCACGTTTGAAAGACAGCGCACATTGAGAACACGGATGTTTTCGTTTATCTGTATGCACATACAGGTGATTCTCCAGAACGTATTTATGGGCGAAGATTTTATTGCAAAATGGGCATTTATGAGATTTATGTTGAACTCGAGCATGTTCGATCAATTTTTCCTCGTTTACGCAATCTTCTCCGCATATAACGCACGAATACGGATTGTTATCTGGTTTCGGTTCGGCTTTAACTAATATCATATCCAGAAACTTTTCTGCCGACATATCCGTATCTTCGTTCTTTGACATCCATTCCCTAAAAATAAACGTTCAGCTTTTTCAATTCCACCAACAAATTCATAAATTATTATTATATCGTTCAATTGTTCATTATTCATACAGCCGGTAAATTTAAAAGAGATGACGTAATGATCTGTCAATTTAAAATGAAATTTTGTCGTTATGCGATGATTAAATTTGAATGATTTTCTAATACAGAAGTGACAATAGGACATAACTGTTCTTCCGAGCGGGGAAATATTATTATTAAAATTTTAAACCTAAATTCGTAAGTGTTCTAGATAACCATTAGGTCGATTATCAATGTCTATGTACTTAATACACCATCAAATTTTTAGTTATTCTAATTCTACATTTTTGTTCTAGAGCTATCTACCAAAATTCACCCCAAGCTGGAAATCAACTTTAAAATATTTTCAGTTCATTCGGAGAACCGATATAAGTTAATAGGCGATTTCGCGGATCACTGAAAACAAAAAAATTCTTTGAAAGTTTTAGAATAGAAGTTTTTTTGAATCGATTAACAGGCCAAAATTCCAGCGATTTTCTATAAAATGTATCTCATCGAAGAAATTCGCCAAAAAATGCAATGAAGTATATAATATATAATTTTAAAATTCAATTTCAAAAGATTTCGACACACGCTTTTAACCTACAGGAGTCTCCATCAATTTGGATGCCTTCAACTCGAGCAGTTTCTTAGCAAGTATTTACAGCAGAAAAATTTATAAAAAAGAAAAGAAAACCATAGGATTACAAAAGATTAATTTCATTAATATATTTGCAAAATAAAATTCAACATAAATGACGTTTTTGCATATGTTCGTTCAATTTAAATTTAGATAAATACGATTTATCGCAAAAATTGCAATAATACAATAAACGAATATGATCGTGAATTTGTTCGTGATTTAATAATTTTTTACGAGTAGAAAATGACTTGTCACACTGCTGGCATTGGAATGGTTTACTACCAGTATGAACGAGTACATGCTCTTGCAAAGAGTATTTATTAATGTAAACTTTCCCACAAATTCCACACACAAATTCTTTCTCGTCAGAATGAATTTTTTTATGATTAGCTAAAACCACTTTGCTGCTGACGACTTTATCGCATACGTCGCATTGTACTTTATTCTCGCCAGTATGCGATTTCAAATGAATACTCAAACTGGATCTATATGAAAAACTTCTACCACATATGTCGCATTGGTAAGAGCACGATTCTCCGTGCATCGTTTTACGATGCTGCAGCATGTAATGCTTTCGGGTAAAAGGATTACCACAAATATCGCATTGAAATGGCTTAATGCCTAAATGATTGTTACGATGGACGGTAAAATCCAAATTCGTTTTGAACGTTTTACCGCACAAATCACAACTGTATAATGATATACCCAAGTGACCAAGAGCATGTATCCTCATCTGATTTTTATGCTTCGTTCTGTAAGAGCAATTATCACATTCGAAAATTTTAATTTCGATTGTTTTGTTATGCATTCGTTTAATATGTCGTTTTAGATCATAGTGACGTTTAAATTTCGCCGAACACATCGTGCATGGAAAATCACGCCGCGTGCTATGTATAAATAGATGATTCTCCAATCCATTCCGGCGAGCAAACGATTTCGCGCAAAATGGACATTTAAACTGTTTATGAACTTCTTCGTAATGTTTCAAATACGGTAACTGTTCATTAAACGCTGTTTCACAAATATCACAAACAAATGCGTGACTTTTTTCAGGTACAACTAGAGTCGATTTTTGTAAATCCATCAGAACGACTGCATTTGGATCAACTGAATGCGTTTCAGCTTCGTAACCGTATGGTATAAGAAAAATATCAGGTAATGCGACATCCCATAACTTCAGCTTAAGTGAATTCTCCTCGTCAAAAGTCCTAGAAAGGTAAATAGAGATCAGCACTGGTGCACACCAAAAATTCTGCTTTCAATTGTCGAACTTTTCAAGTTAGACTACGGTTACGAACGATAGACAGAAATATAGATGTGAAGTTTTTTTTTCTTTACACGATAAACCATTAAAATGGAAGATGCGAGTGAGTAATAAAAACGTTGGACAATTGTGCACAAAGAGAAATGAGAGTGATAAGTATTTGAAACTTAGAATACAATATTTCAGCATAAAAATGTCCAAACTACAATTTTTTATGAAACGAATACTCCTGTGGTTGATCCCTAAACACGAGCCAATAATAATCCCCTATCTGTACGCAGACGTACATTTTATAGAAAAAATCAAGACAAAAAGGATTCAATCAATCGTGAAAATTAATACGAAACATAATCGATATTGCAACATTTACACTTCCATACATCGCAGTAGTTATTTAGATACATTTCAGGTAC
Organism: Planococcus citri; assembly: GCF_950023065.1. Lineage (NCBI taxonomy): Eukaryota > Metazoa > Arthropoda > Insecta > Hemiptera > Pseudococcidae > Planococcus > Planococcus citri. The sequence continues at coordinate 51,946,910 of NC_088679.1, forward strand.
CAAAACATACGTACGTAAATGAATATAAAAGAAAATCCTACTTCAGTAATACTATTTGAGAAATTTCTTTCAAATTTCAATGAAGAAACGAACGATATTTTGCTCAACTTACCTCAATGATACGTTGCTGCTTTCAACAATCTGACTAATCTGAATATCTTCAACATTATTGGATTGCGTCGCTGCATCTTCACTAACGTTAGTTAAAAGAATTTCGCTAGCTAATGTGCTTGGTTTGGTTTTAGGCGATTCTTCGTTAATGAGCACGGTATTCTCATCCTCAATGGTATCACACTGATTCAAGTACTCGCCAAAATACACCTCTTTAATTTCGATATTGCTGGAATCTGGTATTTCTTCGTCGTCTCTCTCTTCGATGGCATCTTTATCCTCTAACGTTTCGTACAAGATCAGTGTGTTTTCTGGACTAGCGTCAATAGAACATTCCTGAAAAATAAACGAACAGTTCCAGTACGATTCTTATCGAGAATAAAACTGATGGTGGGTCAAACATACCTGTACTTCGTAATCGTTGCTGATTCGTTCGGCATTTTCTACCATACTTTTCAGTTGTTTCTCCGTATTCGATGATATTTGCCAAAAGTTGTAAACGAAATCTACACTATTGTGGCAAGTGCTGCAGATATTTTTCGGTAAACGGTCATCTTCTGTGAGCTGAAAAGTTACACGGAAAGTGTAGTGAGCAGTATCTTAAACGTAACAAAATACATTTCGAGGTGAAATGAATGATTTATATCGACTGACTTACTTTTACTGGAAGGCAAGTTGATATTTTGTCAAATAATTCGCATGCACCGGCTTCGTTTTCTTTGAATATTGGAATATTTGCTTGGTCTGCCTCCAAACATAGTCTACATAAATTTGATAATGATGCAGTAACATTCATTTTTGATTGATCTCATTCACGCCTCACGGAATGGTAACACAAGCATCACTGAAAGATTGAGAAGGTATGAGACAGGAAACATTGCTTCTAATTCCACTCAAATTGACAAAATTCTTACCATCACACCATGAAAATTGTATCAAGTATTGTAAATTGTAGTATCAAGTAAGAATTTAATCTAATTTTAAAAAGAAACAACGAAAACCATTATTCGAATTGATCTAAAAAGAAACAACGAAAACCATTATTCGAATTGATCAACACTAGTCACTAAACAACAGGCCCATGCTAGGAAAACATGGCGGACAATTCTTATCAGTTATCAGTATAATTTGCGGGCCAAATTCAAATTTTTCAAATTGTGTGACAATATTTTTTTGAACATTAGTCATTACTCATCGTAATATAAGTAGGTATACAGGAAATTTAAGAAAATTAATATGAAATAATGAATTCTCGACCAAAAATACAAAGATTTAAAAGTTATTTCGATTTCTTTTACATTACTGTGGAGTGTGGATGTGTTCCCGCGAAAAAAGGTTTGAAAAGTGGCGAAGTATAAAATTGTCGAGAATTAATTTACTGTGTTTAATACGTTGCGAATTATTCGCGTAGTGTGTTGTTCACAAACGTTAAAACCATCCTGTAAACACCTTCTGCATGGATTATCTATCACGTAAGAATATACCTAGCTATATACGCTTTATCAATCATTGAAGTATGATACGTTACAATGTAAGTATTAATTTCATTATTATTCCACAGTGACGAATGACATAGACAGCGATTCCGTCGAAGCTTTGATATAACGGAATCTCCAAGAAAATGAACGGCGCACGCGAAGAAGAAACCGAAAAACAGCAACAACTCGAACTATGTCCATCTTTATTTGGCCTCAAACGAGTCGAAGAAGTGGCGAAAATCCAGGCCGAAAAATTACAACAGCAGCCACGAAACGTTGAACAAGTTCTCAATCGACGCGGAACTCCGGCTCGAGTTCGCAAGAAAAATAAACTTTTCTATGACGATGACATTTACAACGCAACGTTGACCAAAAAAGAGACCAGAACACCCGATAAGAGACAATCAACACCGAAAATCAAAGCAAAAACACCTACGCCGTCTAAACGACCAGTCAAAAAAATCGTAACACCTGCGAAACCTTTCATTATTACCGAACCTACTGCTGCAAAAATAACTCCAACGACTAGTTCGTCTACCACATCAGCTGAAAACAAAGTCAATCAGATTATCGGCTTGAAGTTGCGCAATTTGTTAAAATTACCCAAAGCTTACAACTGGGTATGTTCCGAGTGGTTTTACAGTAATATAGATCGACCGTTGTTTTTAGAAAATAACGATTTCAACATATGCTTGAAAGAATCGTTCCCTCAGTTGAAAACGTATAATTTGACTAGAGCTGAATGGTGTATGGTACGTCGAATGATGGGTAAACCGCGTCGCTGTTCGCAGAATTTCTTCGCCGAAGAGATGCGTGAATTGGAACGTCGTAGGAGTAAAATCAGACTTCTGCAGCAACGTAAAGCATCTGAAATCAGCACTTTTAAAAATGTTCCCGACGAAATCCCATTACAGCCAGTCATCGGTACCAGTGTGACGGCTCGTTTGAGAGTCCCTAAAAAAGGATTATTCAGTGGTAAAATCGACGCCGTCGATACGTCGAATAATACTTACAGAGTGAGCTTCGATAAACCTGGATTGGGCACGCATTCGATACCAGACTACGAAGTACTTTCGAACGAAACACCCGAAACAATCTCGAAATCATCGCTGCTCCAAACCTTACGACCTCGTAACATAAATTCCATTCAGTTATCGAATAAAATGGTCCGCGAGCCTTTACTCACCAATGACCTGATGCTGAGTATGTGCGCTTCCGGTAGCAAGTTGAACGTCGATAATGGTATGATTGGAGAATATCCGTGCGAACTGATCAAGACAATCGTCCGTTTGAAGAAAATACTCTACGTTAAGAAAGCCCAAATACAAAGTTTACGCGAAATGAACGCCGAAACCGAACGAATGGATTTATATGGCCAACAAGTCACCGAAGAATTTCAAACTCGTTACGCCGGAAACATAATAGCATTAGAAATAATAAACCGCGATCTGGGTGAAACCATCAACTTGCTGAATCAGCACCTTGAACAGCTTGGTCCCGATGAAGCAGTCTCATCTATACTCTCTCCGGCCTATCTACAAGATCAGAGTTCAACTCTGGCCAAAGAATTAGTCGAGAAAAATAACACCGTGACCACTGATCCTTCAAAACTAGTCGTTGAAGATGACTCAATGCTTGAACTAATCACTGATCTCACCGCGCTCATGTTGCAAATTAAAAGCTTAGCTGAACACGACTGTAAACCGTACGAAGTTGACGTACTAAAGAAAACCATGATCCAAATCAAGCTCAAATTGAGCCAGAGTAACCAAAAGGTATTCGAAAGCTGCGTTGAAGTACACATGCAGCATATACAGAATGGACTAAGTGGGTATAAAAGTTTTATAACGTCGTCGTAACTCGAAATAAAAAAGAGAGAAGTACAGGAAATTATTGAAAGAGTCATTCAATAGTACAATTTTCTCACTTTTGAATCGATGTATCAATTTAGCATGTAAATTAGGTACTAACCTATTTTGTTCTATGTACAAAATGTTTTATTTCAATTTTTGTGGTTGTAATTTTTAATGATCACCAACGTTCATAATGTTTTTTAACATCGTGTACTGTATCAACTAATTTAGTTCGCTTCTTCGTTGCAATAATTTTTATTCCAAAAATTGTCATTTGAATAATTTGAATAAATGTATTGTTATTTGTTAGGTATCGAGTTTTTTCACACGAATTCATCTTGATAGTTTGTTGGGCATTTGTAGCCTCGTACGTGTGCCGTGTGGTGATGGTTGATATGGAATTTAGATTCGTCAGTTCAGTTAGTTCAGTAAGTTGTTGAAAGTTGAAAGTTTTGGATGATTCAAACTATAACAGTTCAACCGTGGTTCAACCTGCTGAGCCTTTTCGACTTTTGTTGAAAATTTATAAGTTACATAAATTACCGGTAACTTACCAGTAAGTTATCGGTTTCGTACCACCACCAACCAATCCTAGAGCAGCTCCGAGCTGCCTTAACCAATCCAATCGAATCGAGGAATGTGATTGGCTAATTTTCAATCTAGTGGTGGCAGAATTTTTTTCAATTTTTATTTTTTTTTCACTTTGAAAAAGTTTTTGAATTTGAATAATTAATTTGATTTTGAATGATTGAAAAAAAGAACGATCGATTGAATTGAATGTAATCGACATCGGCATTGAGTGATTTCAGTGATTTGTGTCCGACTTCAAATTTCAAATTTCAAAAGCTTCCACCAGACCACAATGATTTTACTGACGTAAGACGTAAGTGCCTAAATTTTTAAAACTGATGTAGGTACTGAACAATGAAGATCGGGAAAACAGAGAAAACGAAAAGTAAAATTTGCTAAATCGAAAAAAAGAGAACCTCGAAATGAATCCCAGTTCCCAGTTCGTTTGTTTTTGTTGAAAAATCTGGAGTAGGTACATAATTGAATTTTCCTATCATTCAATCAAAATACAAAATAATGCTAAAACTTCATTGACAACTCAATTTGAATAATAGAATGAATGTGAATGTAAACTGACGTGAAATGGAAAATTATAAAATTATGACTTTAAAATTGAATCAGAGTTTTTGCTTTTACGGTTGACAGCGATGTATGTCTACCCTTTTGTCAGAGTATCTTGTCTTGGTTCATCAGGAAATCATCGAAATTCGAAACATCATTGAAATCCAAATATTCATTAAACAAATGTGTTGAAAGATGTGTTTCGATTCGAAAGTAAATTCTAAATCAGTATCCTTCAAGTTTCAAAATACCTGTACCTATGTACCTACTTGCATTATTTAAATTTTAATTTGGCCATTCAGTGCATTAAAAACTATCTAAAAATTAGATATACTTGATCAAACTCGAAAGTCGAAAGTACATGTATAAAAGCTTGAAGTAAAATTTATAAAAATATGGGAAAAATCCTTGAAAAATCATTTTTTCTTAATAAAGAAAAATTTTGTATTTTCATTTTTTCAACAACAATCAAAATATCAAATTCAAAAGAAAAGAGAATTTTAGCGAAACACACGACAAATGGCATCAACGTTTTTTTTTTCAGTTATTGGAAGATGATAGAAGGGACAGGAGGGAAGTTCTTACATCACGCCACACAAGTCCAACTCATAAGTCACGTGACTTTTCCCTCTCTTCCCCGATCTCTGTAAATCGCAAATCGCATTTCGTGAAGAATTCGACTAAACACGTGAAGCTGAAATACTTAACCGTAGTTTCTAGATAGTTTTCTGTCTAGTGTTCGTTTTTGATTACTTTGTAATTTGTGAACTTTAAATTTTCAATATTTTGTTGGAATCATAAGAATTTTAAATTCAGTATTGTTGAAACTATAGTGAGAACTGAGATTAGAATAATGTGCGTTTAAAAATGCTAAAACTTTATAACCGTGATGGTCTAATTACTTTTTTTCAGTAGTTTATACCTAGTGGTGTTAGTTTTACGTGATAGTGCGTAACATTTCGATTTTAAAGCATCTACATCGTTCGAATTTTCTACTCATTCCTCATTTTGTGATCTTTTTCAAGAAGAATTCGTATCCAGTTTCAAGTAAGTTGAATGACACCTGATGGCACACTCTGGTGTACATAGTATCTTTAATTACTCGCTGATTCGTACTTCGTTACATTAGTTTTCTTATCATACGCCAAGTTCCATATAGAATTCAGCTACGAGTACAATATTCTACTTCGTACTTCTCAACATGACTGCCGACTTTACTCGAATCCGCTATCAGAGTATAGCTATTGATTTGTGCTTTCATAACAGTCAACGGTTTCAGAGATCATAATTTTGAAAATTTTTGACGAATGAACAATACCAAATTGTATAAATGATGCTAACGTATTTCAGAATTTCTAAATGAAGTGAGAAATGATTTCATGGTATTATGTATTGAATTTCAAGAACTTGTTTCCCTGATTTTCTGGTTTACTGAATATGACACAATTTATGTCGCTCTAGTTAATACATATAGAAGTAGCGCTTCAGCGATTTCAGATTGCATATCGCTTATTGAACTTGAGCTTCTTTTTCTATGTTCTAAGTTCATACCTCAGAGAATCAGAGTGATAAATATGCTCTAAGAGAATTACTCAAATCATTTGCAATATTTTGAACTGTATTGTTGACATATTTTAAATTTGGCGGTTTTGAGTTACATTATCTTGCAGGAGTCATAGTTAGTTACATACACTACAAAGATTATACGAGGAAAATGAATGTTTTTGAATTACGAATTCACGATTTTTTAAATTATAAATTCAACTGATTGAATGTTGAATTTTTGTTGTTTTTTGATGAATGATTACATGCTACTGCTGCACTACAGGCATGAAAATTTCAGCTGTTTGCTAAGAAACTGGTTATTTCAAAAACCAATTTTTTTGTAGAATTTGAATTTTTGAAAACAGTTTAAAAAATTAAGATATTTCATTCAATCGATACAGCACAGTGTACATTTTTATTTTCCGAATGATCAACACTGCGGAAAAATTTGCCTCCTCTCCTACCCCTCCTATCACGCATCTCCTACATGGTAGTATCGGTTCGCCTGCAAACCCTCTATATGAAATTCGGAAATTCTGGGCTCAAATTTGGAAATATGTACATGTTTTTCAAGACGATTTGAACAATTCTATGCATGAATTTGTAGATACGTCGAATAGTTTTCGATAAAATACGGTTTGAAGAAATGTTGAACTTTTTATGAAAAATCCCACATCGTTTTTCATTGAATAATACTATTTTACAAGTTATTTGAAGTTTCAAAACTTGTCAAGTATTCTATATTAGGATTAGGATCATTGTCACAATATCTTAGTCAAGACACTAGGTCTTGCTTCGTAAAAAATTTTATAGGTTAAGTTACCGTATAGTAGGTAAGTATACGAACCGGTCTTTATTAGGCCTCGGTAGTTAAACTAATTAACAGTTGATCTTCCACGATCCCCATTTCAAAACATTAGTTGACCATACGAATAAACTAAATACTTTTTATTAACATAGAATATCTTTGGAAATAAATCACTAACGTAAACCTGCAACGTATTTTACTTTCTTTTTGTTAGGTATCTATTCTCTTGACGTACCTATCGAGAAGTTAATGAATGAATATTGAGAAATTTCATCAAAATAATATGTACCTATTACAATTTATAAAAATTTTATTTCAAGTTTCATCAACGATGCATCGATATTATAATATACTGTACATATAGTCACGTACACCGAAGACATAATGTGTTGATATTTCGATTCGAAATGTCCACGTGTTAATCCCATCGTTCAGCAGTATTCTTGTGTATTGATTCGAGTGAAAAAGAAGCCTTTAAAAAGGTATCATTATCAAATAACGAAGAACTATGAAATTTCAATTTCTGTAGCTGAAACCATGATCTTGAATGAAACCTTATTAGTACACGTATTTTTCAATTGTACAGCGCCGTTGAATGAACTCTGAAAATCATTCATATTGTACTTAATTTATGAATCTGCGAATCATATCGAAACAATTTCAATTAGTCGACGAATTTTCATCGTCAGTAAAAGGTTAAGGGGCTGCTCTGTATGCTGGGTTGCCTGTGTAGCCCAACCAGTGCATAAATTGGTCATTTTCAATTGTTTGTTTCACGTGTTCAAGAGAGATACATCGTATATTGGGAAGTAAAGCTAAAAATGAAATATTTATGACTACGACGAGTACCTGTAAAAAATAACTTCATCTGAAATTAATGAATCAACCAATACAAGTTGTCATATTCGAACTCCAATAATAGACTTTTAATTTTCAAAAATCATCGAACAGTTAGTATGTAATGTATTTGATGGTGTTCGAAAATTATTATTGCATTAACTATTGCTAGTGAATTAACGTGAAAATGTTCAATTTATACCTACCTTAGTTGGGCTGCATAGGCTATTCCGCAATTCGTATAGCGTAGACCGCGAGGCCCTTCACTGAATACAGTGCAAAATCAAGAGCGAAGAAAGGTGCGCTACTAATCTGAAAGTTTCTTCTTGTAAGAGTAGGAACAAGTACGATCTTGGCCTTCCTGTACTTGTCTGAAAGTCTGCTCGTAGGTACTCTCTTCTCAGTTCTTACGATTTCATTGGCTTGCGTAATATGTGTATGATTTCATGAAAAAAGCGGCGAAACTGGTTATCTGTATAATTTCCTGCATTCTATTATAGAATTTTTTTTATTGCTTCGAGGATCCTAATTTATATCAAAATGGTATGCTTCAGAATTGAACTTTATTTCTCAAATTCAAATCATTTTTGGTTTATTTTTTTTTTGAAAATTTTTTTGTTCCTTTTTTCTTTTAAATTGTCTTTTTTTTATACTTACTAATCGTTCAAATTTTTTGGTACCATGAAATTGAATTCTTGATAATGGCAAATCGTTTGTCTCTTTTTTATTCTGACAAATTTTAAAATATCGTGTACAGAATACGATAATCACCCTGCTACCCTGCACAATGTTCGAAATCACATTTACCTAGATATGAAATTATGAATTGAAAACCTGTTCAACGAAAATAATGAATGGAGTGTCTCTCTGTGTTACTCATGAAAATGGAAAACGTGATTTTCTGATTTTGTAAAACTGGTTTTTTCACATGCTTGCGTAGGATCCAGTTTAAATGTTCAATTAAGCCAACAATTTTTTCAATCTGTGGGCTTCGTTTCGTACATCGCCATCTTTATTCCATCCAAAAACCGTCTTCATTCGTGGCTTGAGACTTTTTATATTTCAAAATGGAGGAATTATGACTTCTACAGGGTGTTCCAGAATAACCTTTCACATTTTGGTAACCACTGATCTGTGTTCAAGTGGAGCTAGGGGAATGGTAAAGGCGGTTCTAGGTAGCCAAAGCATGCCGAATTATGTTTCAATAGTTATTTTTTGCCCTGGAGAAGTATATGGCTGTACAGTGTGCTTTTACTGTGAAGGCCTTTTTTAAAAATATAGGGTCCTGGAACTCTTTACTCTTTACCCATCAGTAACAAAGCTCATTTTTATCCAAACAGTGAAGTGAATATACAGAATGTGCGCTTCCAGTGTACAGAGAATCAGTTGATAATACTCGAGAAACCTCTACACTTTGCTAAGTTGACTGTTTGGTTGGGCGTGGCTAAATTTGGTGTAGTGGGACCATGTGTGTTTAATGAAACAGTAACGGTGAGGGGTAAGGCAAAATGTTAAACGAGTTTCTTGTTCCTGAACTGAAAGGCAGACGTGACGATGTATCTAGAGTTACTTACTAGGTGTATGTTGGAGCAACCTGTCATTCAGAGACAAACACAATTTATGTTTAGCGTGTGAGCACTTTGGTCATTGAATAATTTCGTTGAACACAGAAATTTAATGGCCACCTCGATTCCCTGACTTTTCCCCCTGATTTTTTTTATGGAGTTACCTCAAGTCAAAAGTGTATCAGGATGAATCTAGGACTCTAAAACATCTTCTAGGTAATATTATTCGTGAGTTGAGACTGATTGGAAGAGAAGTGTTCAATAATTCGAAAAAATGTTTGATCGAATGTGTCAAAAATGATGGAAAATATCTCGATGGAAAAATTTTTAAAACTTAATTTTTAATGAAAACTCAAATACATGGTCTAAAAACGGCATATTTCTACTTCATTTTGGTTGTAAAAGAATTTTTGTAAACGTTTTTCTCTCAGAGTAATGAAAAAAACAAATGTGAAAGGTTATTCTGGAACACCCTGTACAATAAGAACATATAGCTAGAATCCGTTTTGATGAATATTTCTTAAACTCTGCTGTCCTGCAGAGTCTAGTCAAATACCTGAGAATCAAATTGGTTCAAATGCACCTAATCGAAGCATTTTCTGATCAAAATAGGTAGAGGTATCATAAGTCAAAATCAACATGAGAAACAGTGGGTACAATATTATTACTACATACATATTATGTAAATAAATAATGTGACGCTGCTCGAAGTTTAATTTAGAAATTTATGTCATGCTTTTTCCTCTAATCAAAGTCCTATATTCAATTCTGAGGGTGTGAGTGCGTAATATGACTCAACACGAAAGCAAAAATGAAGTTTCAAAGAGTGAATAGATACCTTTGATCATTAACTGCCGATTAAATTTTGTATGTACGACTGTACGTGTTGTGCGATTTTATAAAAATTTTCCATTGCTTTTTTTATAAAAAATTTTCCATTCTATTAGTCATCGTTCTCGTTTCGAGTTATCATGAAGACCAATCATCGTTCATTTTAATCTCCGGACGGAAAGCACATGATTTTATTTTATCATTTTTATCAGCGTTTTAAAGCGATGAATTTAAATCGTATTCCATCAGTTGTCTATCGAATTGGTTTGAGTTACGTTTAGGTATAGTCGTTTACCGTAAAGTGAATTTTGTGTTTTTTCCTAATTATTGATTTTTATACCTGATTTTACGTAAGTTTATTCAATTTATATGATTCGATTGAATTTTTATTAATTTTTTTAATATTTTATTTGATTCGTTGCACGATGAATTTAATGTTTCATTCAAGTGCAAAAATGGTGAAATTAAGCTCAGTGACTGTTTTTATATTCTATTCGAATGAAAAATGGATTTTAGTTTAAAAAAAAAATTACGTAACGATTTGAAAAAGAAGAGTGGTCATAAAAAATTATTTTTCATATTTTCTTATTGAAATTGAACATGAAAAAGGCCCAACATAGTGGAAAGTTTTGCCTTTCTTTTAAGATTCATTCTGTCTTCACCCTAAATAATGGAGGTTTCAACTTGCTTTCGTGTTCGTGTTTCGGAAAGCTTTCAAGTGCAACTGACGTGAATCTAATTCAAAATTTACCTTCTATTTCAGAGTTAGAAATTTGCTTGGTCGCATGAAATGCAAAGATATTTATTTATAATAAGTTAGCGATAATAATTTTATTTTACAAAATTTGTTGGTGCATATGTAAATTTTTTCCAGAATTTATTGAATCTAAAAATCCGGAAATATCGTCGTTTCAAACTCTATCGTTCATTAAATTGAAGTACCTAGTACATTCTTTAAAAATTGGTTGATTTGATTTTTTTAAGGCGAAAAACGATCAAGAATTTATGACTTTGAAGGGAAAAAATATGATGGCTTTTTTCGTATCTTCTGAAAAAATATTAATTTTTTTCATTCGTTATTAAATGATTTAAAGTGCTGAAAAGGACAAAACTATGTATGTACTAATATTTAGAAAATATTTTTCTGTTTCCCTATAGGGGGGTAGTCCAAAAAGTTCTCCTGCTAAGACACTAATGACCCAGCTTGTGGAATTCAACCTTACCTCTGAAACCTTGACTTATCTTCTTTATTATTATTTTAAAAACATTTCAACAACTCGAAACAACAACAAACAAAAATTGAATTCTCGCAGATAAGGTTGAATTTTACGTATCGAGTCACATGTGGTTTGATTCATTTCGAAACTAAGTCATTTTTTTGTCTAATGAACTCGCCTTAATCGCGAAGAAAGAGAAATAATTCGAATGATTACGGCGGTATGTAAGGTAGAGGTACATGTATGAATTTTGTAATGCATATGATAATCTGATTTGTAGTAAGCTTTCTTTGTGACTTTGTGTCTTGTATGCAATGTGTAATTGTTCAACGGTTTAATTACGAAGAAAGAAGAATAAATTAGTTTACGTGTTGATTTTGCTCGTCAAATGACGGCGAACCGCGATGTTATACATTTCCACTCGAAAGTGAAACGTTTGTAAAATACACCGGATGTTATAAATATTCGAACGATTTTTAAAAAAGAAATTCGAGATGTCGTAGGTCAGGTTCAAAATAATAAGTATTATAATCTCATTTTTGCCCAGCCTTGAAAATCACAGACATTCTTTGTAACTTTAATTCAACAATTTGTTAAATAGATATATAGAGGCGTTGCCAATGATAGGAGGATAAGAATATTTCCCTAGTAGGTCAGGATGAATCTAACTCCCTAAGAGATGTAATATATCACCTTTTAAAATAGTACTTACCCGCTGCTAGCTCAGCTTTTACAACACCAATATGTATAAATTTAAACAGATTTAGTCGAGTTTACCTTGTATTAATTCGAACCGCACGCGAAATAAGAACACACGATAAACACGAAAAGTGTATTATAATTTTGGAATAAAATTATAACACGAAACTTAAGTCTAAAACATATAAAACTCTACGCGTATAACCAATATATATTCCACCAAATAGTGGCGTAAGTAGGATCGCTTTTACCCACCTACGTGTAACTATCAAATTGCCCGCGTTGGGTAGCGAATTTAGAAGACTTAAGTTTAAACGCGAATACTCTCCCTTAAACACGAACGTTAAGGCAGAGGACCTGGGACTCAAGCACAACTCTTACGTAGGAGTGAGTGGCCTTATTACTTTTCCGCGGTCAGACCTACCAGACGAAGCGCGAATCGACAAGTGAAGATCAATTCCATCTCAACTTGGCTTCTAGCCTCGAGTCGAGAAGGAATTGAGCTTTACGAACTTGTGAGCTTTTCACATCTGCCCTTAATGGAACGATGTGAAAACACCTCTTGGGTGGTTCCCACGTACTTAACACCTTACCTAAGTGCATCGAGTATATGCTTTCATCTACGTAAAGTACTGTAGAATCGAACTATTGATTGGATTCTCCAGTACTTCCTTTAGATGAAAGATTTATAAACCCACTGAGAGAGATACGATGAATATCCCTGTCTAGCCAGTGAAGGCATATTGTCCCCTTACATTTGCCCCTAACGTGGGTTTACTTCTAAAGTATCCCCTGAGGAAATGTAGAGGAAAGCACGGAAATTTTGAAAAAAGGTGACATTGTGCTTCACTGGATGTGACCCTATTGCCCCCCGTACTTTGCTTGAGTGATGCGGGGAATAGTAATCCCAAAATAAATTTTGAAACTCTTTGGTTTTTATTATAATTCCAAAAGTGAGGTGAATTTTGAGTGTGCTGGTGAGTTGACTCTTACTGACCAAGAGTAACTACAATTGATCATCAATATTTGACCGAAGTCGAAGATATCAATAAACCAATCAGATGCTACCTTTGATCTGGTCACTCCACAGCAGGGTCATGGCCGAAATGGTAAGTATTTAAGTACGATTTAATCTTTGAGGGGGAGGGTTAATCTAAAAGGTACCCTTCCTCAATTTTATGATTTCAGGAGAAGATGAAAAAAGCTCAAGAAGTTCGTGGTTGTTTGGCTTTGTTGTCTTTGGATAGTCTGACCAAGAATTTTTGAAGAAAAAATTGCTGGTAAGGTTGGCTTGAGTATAGCTATTGTTTTTACTAAAAATTTTGAAAAATGGATGGTTTTCTATTGGAAAGTCATTCATTGAATAATTTGAGTAGAGTTTTTATAGTTTAATAAAAAAAAATTGAAAAAAGAAAAGGTTCAAAAAACTAAAAAAATTCTAAAAAAAAAAAAAGGTAATTTTATCAAGTTTTGATGTAATTATTGATGCACTTTGAAAGTTAAAAAATTAATCATTGATAAGAAAAAAGAAAAAAAATTAAAAAATTTGAAAAAACTTTGAAGAAAGTGACTTATTTTTCTATTAGAAAAGTTGTCATTTCTTCAAAATGCAAGAAAAATTGTTTTTTAGGGAAGTTTGAAAAATGAAAAAAAAAGTTGAGGAAAAATGAATTGTTTTTTTATCAGAAAAAATGTTCATTTTTTCAAAAAAAAAAATTGAAATTTTGGAATTTTATTTTTATGATAGAGTGCTAAGTTTTTGGAAAAAATTGCGCTACCTTTCTGTTGTACACGGAGTTCGGTTGAAAGCGAAACTACTTACCACCACTATTCGATGAAACATAAAACAAATTAAAAAAAATTTTGAAAAAAAAAAAATTTTAAAAAGTTTAAAAGGAAAATAAATTTTTAAGAAAAATTATAAAAATAAATAGGAATGTACCTAAACAAACTTAATTCTAAGCAACGTTGTTTTTCTTCTTTTTTATTTGTTTAACGTTGTTTTATAGTTAATTAAGAATAAATTAATTTCTAGTCAGTCTTATTTCTCATAATTAATTTCAAGTTTTTTCTTCTTCTTTACAGGTGTATTTTGGTCAACGACGATGGCAAGAGAATTACTTTGTTTATCAAAAACTAAAGATAAGTACAAAAACATATTTACATTTTTATTAAATAATGTAAAATTTAAGAGCATTTTTGTTTCTTAGGATTAATCAGTCTAATTTAAACGCATGATCGATTTAAAATATCTGTACATTTTTTATTTCTAAAAAAAAATTTTAAAGTTATGAAATAAATTAAATAAAAAATGTTGTTTTTGTTTAGGACCAGTTCAGAGAAAGATGGGTGAAACTTAAAATAGGATTGAGCCAAAGTTGAACCAGTCTGTTGGGATATTTTTCGTATTTACAATAAGGTGAGTAAATCTAAAAATTTGGCTTATTTTTATAGCATTTTTACGATTACGTAGTTTAAAATTAGTTATTATATAAAAAAAAATAAGTAGGAAAAATGATAATTAAAATGATAATTTTAATTTTAATTTTAAAATTAGAAAATTCTAACCTAATTCTTTTTGTTCCAGTAAGAAGACAAAGAAGATTTCCTTAACTAATAATGCACAGATCCTTTTTCTTGGCTCATGGACTTCTTTTCCAGGTTGTATTTTCTTTTAGAAAATAATTTTAGATAGAAATTAAAAATAAAATTTGAGTAAACTTATGCCATTTTTGTTCCACAGGAAGACAAAGATAGCTAGATTTTTGAAAGGAATGTTATCCGTCTACAGTCTGAGTCAACATGGCCTTCTGTGCCCTGAATGTGATATCTTTGTTAAAAAAGAATTTTAAAAAAAGTAAAATTAAAATTTTTGTAAATTTTTGGAAAAAAAAAAATTTTTTTGAATTTGAATTTTTTGATTCTGTAAACGTATTTTACGTTAATATAAGTTTGTAAAAAATAAAAAAAGATAATTGTAAACATTCAAAAAATAAATTGAATTTATTTTAAGTTTGTAAGAAAAATTTACATACATGTATTATTGTATCGTAGTTTTAGAGTACAAATTTTGTATGTTTGTAAAAAAAAATTTAAAAAAAAATATTTTGTGCTATTTTATAACCTAATTATACAAATGTATAGATAAATTAATGCGTAGAGTTTTTTGTAATGAAAAAAAAATTATCAATAAATATTCAATAAATTACATCTTAACTTTATTTACATTTTTGGATGTTCATTTTTTCTGCTCTACGGGTCGTTTTAATGGTCGGATCGATGAATGGAAAATGGAATGTAGGTTGACACAGTTTTTTAGGTGGTTTTGGCGGTTACTAGGTTACTGGTGAAGGTCGCGAGCGTAACGGTACCGGTTGTGGGAAGGTGGATGTTGTCTTCCAGCTGGGTGGTCTTTTTTACGACGATTTTATTTTTTTATTTTTTGAAGACTACCTAAGCACTTTTAAAGCCAAAATTGTGCTTTTTAAACTGAGTCAAGAGGTAGAAAATTCGCGAATATTTCGAGTTTTTATTTAATTTAATTCAAACCATTTTCCATTAAAAAATCAGTCTGATTTTTCTAAAAAAAAATTTAGAGGGTAATTTTTTGTAATCAATCACTTTTTATACAATAAATAAAATTATTCCAAAACTTCAGAAAATCTAAAAAACGAAAAATTATAAGTTTTGACTTTTTCCTTTCTATTTCAGAGAAATTTAGCTCAGAGAAAAAAAAAAATAAATAAATAAATAAAAGCTTTCGAAGCTGATTTGAGATTAAAAAATAACAAAATTGAAGGAAAAATAACGTGATTGATTTTTACATTTTTTGAGAGGGTCATTTTTGCTCATATCGACATGTTTTGGGGTTTTTTTTTTTTTTTTTTTTTTTTTTTTTTTTTTTTATAATTTTGGTACTTTAGTTCGAATTTTTTTTTGTTTTTTAATCGTATCTGTACCTAGGTAATTTTTGGATGGTATTTCTTCCAAAATTTGAGTTTTTTTTGAAAAAGTAGTTCAAGTATTTGGGTATTTTTTACGCGATATAAAAAATTCAAAAAACTCTGTGCAATTTACCTTGAGTCGATAGAGCGTTGAAATATGAGCCATTAGCCCTCTTTTTTCTCCTCGTCACTAGAAATGACGATGGGCTCTTCAGTGAGCGACACGTTCGGTGTTTTTGGAGCCTGTTCAGACTCGTTTGTCGTCGCGCTGGTTTGGTGCTCCATTTCCTGGGTCCAACTCTGCGCATGCTGGTCAAATAATGTTTGCCAGTTCATCCCAAAGGTGAGGGGTGGTATCACCTGTTGACCGTTAATAGCGGTAAGCGTCACTTCTGGCAGGTTAATAGCCTGAGCGGAGGTCGATGACATGTTCAGCGTGGCCGGATTTAAGTCGGTACGAGGTGTCAAAATTGGCATTTGCGGTGTCGTATTTTGCGCATCTTCGGGTGCCAATTCTGAGCTGGTCGAAGCTCCTACAGGGTGCTCATCGGATTTGCCTAGTTGGGCGTTTTCAGCTGTTTTCTGTTCGATTAATTTCTTTCTTATTTCGATCCGTTTTAATTCGGCCAACTGATCCGGAGTGTAGGGTTTATCGTCAGTTTCCATTTCTTCCTGTTTGATGGTTGGTGGGACTGACATGGTCGGCTTCGATTCGGTGTCTTTTGAAATTAGGCCCTTTCGGAGCATTTCAATGCGTCGTCGATCTTTACTCGGTGGCTGAAGTACTTTCCCTTTCTTGATTTTTTCTTGCAGAGAAATTGGAAGGGGGATGAATTTTTCGGCCAATTTGTCCAAAATTTCTTCGTAACGTTTGATGTTGTGATATGGACCAAATTCATCTCTGGGCGGTGGGATTTTATCCAGTTGCTCGAAAAATTCGTCTACTCGCGTCGTCTTCGCACCTGCTAGCAATCCCCAGTCTGTTTCCAGTGCCAATTTGATGTGGTCAAAAGCGATGTTGTTAAGTTGGGGCGTGTGCACTAATGGTGCTAAAATCAGCTCCGTTACTTTTTTCTCTTTAAGGAGATTCGCGATCTTCGTCATTTCATCGGTGAAGTCATCGTAAGATGTATTGCAGACCACATCAAAATTACCGATCGAGATAAATAATTTTTTCGGTAATATTATCATTGAATCGAGTAATCGAAAGAGATCAGACGCTAAGAGGTCTCGCCGATAGATGGTATTATCGAGATATTGGCCATATTTTTCTTCATCAACCATGCAATGTACCATCGCATGAATATGTCCGTCCCCGATCATCATCGCTTGGTTCATAAAAAGTACCATGTGAATATTTTTAGCTTTGTCCTGTCTGCCCGCGGCGGTGAAATAAAACGGGTACGCGTTCATTGGATAATAGGGCTCGAGTTCGTTGGAAGATCTGCCAAAACGCGACAGGTATTTTTTGTGGTACCGGGGCTGTTCGGCGGATGGGTTTTTCTTTTCTTCAGGTACTTCGGGCTCATTTTCGCGCGGAGATAGCGCTCTCGGAGGCGGGCCTCGCTTCGTAGTACCTCGCGGCATTCTGAATACTCTTCGCTCGTTGATTCCTCGTCTTCCTCGGTTCGCTGAAGGTAGGGATGAACTGCGATCTCTATAATACTCTTGCGTCGGGTACAACTGATT
Organism: Planococcus citri; assembly: GCF_950023065.1. Classification (NCBI taxonomy): domain Eukaryota; kingdom Metazoa; phylum Arthropoda; class Insecta; order Hemiptera; family Pseudococcidae; genus Planococcus; species Planococcus citri. Next base: position 51,964,618 of record NC_088679.1, read on the forward strand.
TAGCGGTGTTGAGTACTCAATTTTTTGAGGAATCGAAATTTGCGAGCTCATCGTATCCATAGGTTCAACACCCGGTGCGTCGAATCGAATTTGACGCTGGGGTTCGTTGGTGAGATCATACTCTGGCGGTCCCACGTACGAAGTACCTAATTCCATTAAAGCTGGAATTTTCGAGTATGATCCTGACGTGATCGAAGAGGAGGGGGTCGATGGTCCAGCTTGAATGTACTGATTCAATTTCTGGTCCATTAGGAGATTGAATCGGCGCTCTAGATCGGTCAATGAGCTCGAAAGCACGGCGTTCGCATCGATTTTTTCTTTCAATTCCGTAGCTTGTTTTTCATTTTTGGTTTGTAGATTTTTAATCAATTCTTTCAAGACCTCGACCTCTTTTTGGAGCTGGCCTATTGTCGATCTCATCTGCCTGATGTGCTCGTTGTTTGGGGGTTGGTTTACCACTTGTGTCCTTGTTGGACATTCTAACTGAACAAAGTCAAAGTTAGTCAGACTTCGATTGCACATAGGATGTCGGCAAATGATGCGAGAGGGGGTTGTAGTCGTTTTGAAAAGATAGTGGATACATCCCCAATGATACGCATGTTTACAAACCGTTACATACGGTGGATCCTCTTTCTTCACCCCATTCTCGTCCTTTGGAGCGTGCTCCCCTGGCTCGGCCAACGGTTCCGTACACTCGTCGCACAATAAGATCTTCATTTCCGTCTGAAAAAATAAAATTTTCAACAAATTTTTATGATTAGTTATTTATTGAAAAAATAATTATTTTTTCATCTTTTTCAAAAATGAATTCATTTTTCAACTAAAAGTTGTGTAAAACTTATAGTTTATTCGATTCAAATACCGCTTACTGGGTCTTGATTATTCCTTTTAGGAGTATTTGAAAATTTTAAAACGATTCAAAATCGGTCAAAATTAGTGATTTTTTGGATTATTGGGCAGTAAGGGGTATTCATTTACATTTTGTTTCGAAAAATTAGCCAAAGATGAAATATTTTACGATTTGTTAAATCATTTTATTGTTTTGGTTTTTATTGGGTTGTGATTTATTTTGATAAATTTTTTCAATTTTTATTAGTTTTAATTTTTACGAAACCAAAGATTTTTTATTTTTTATCGAAATACTCAGTTTTAATTTTTGATTGTTTTTGATTATTATTTAGTTACCAAAAATATTTTATTTTTTTCTGAAAATATAATTTTCAGCTTTTTATTATTTTTTCTAGTCATTTAATTGCCAAAGATTTATGTTTTTTAGTTTTTCAACGTTTTTGTTGATTCATTTTTATCTTAAGTATTTTTTTTTTTTTTGTTATGTTTTTCTATTTTTCTTTTAAGGTAAAAAAAAATCATTTTCTCGAAATGTGTAGAATTAGGTAGGCGAAAAATTAGGAATTTTTATTATTATTCTTCTAAAGTTTTTTTCGAACTTTTTAATCTATACTTAATTCACTTTCGAGTTTTGGTTTTTTGGTAGCTGAGATTATTTCGTTGAGGTTTTGAAAAAAGTGTGAATATTCAATTTTTGATCTCATTTTAGTTTAGATAATATTTTCCAAATTTCGAAATAATCTGAATCTTAAATCATCGGTAATACTGAAATATTTTTTAAAAAAAAATTCAAAATGTGTGATGGTTTAATTTTTTGCGGGTTTTATGGGACAAATTTGTTGATTACTAAAAAAAAATTCAATTTTTTCCGCTTAGCCTGAATCTAATCATTTTTCAGTTGATTATCAGTTTTCCAATTTTTATGAATGATTTGATGGGTATTCAAGATTTTGACACTTGGTTTCAGATCTGCGCTGAAGTTTTCAATTTTATCATTTTTAATTTACGAAGAAAGTTCCAAAAAGATTTTTACTTTGAGTATTTTATAGCGTTTTTTGGGTTGTAAACTCGAGTAGAATTTTTCAAACTTTTAGTTTGTTTTGTGAATTAAAAATTCTAGACGTTAGCCCAAACTTGAGTGATGGATTTTTAAATTAATACCTTATTCGGGGTACAATTTGAAAATTTATAGACGTTTGAGGCAAAATGTGTGATTTTTGAGTAAATCAACTTTTTCTAAAGGAAAATTTTAACCTGATCAAGATTTGATTCGATTTTTCAGAATTTTCACTCTAATAATTTTAATTGTCAGTGAAATGGGGGTGAATTCGGAACAACACAGAATTTGTATTTTTATGGCTTTTTCTGATAACACTGTTTTCGAATCATCAATCAATTTTCTACAGTTTTTATAAAAAAAATCAACTTTTGATAATGGGGTTCGAAGAAAAAAAATAAATAAGCCAATTTGGTACCAATAATCGGAATTTTTTAGTATTCAAATTTGAGTGGTAAATTCCAAAAAATAGGGTTTTCGGTTATTTTAATACGATACCAAAAGTTTGCCACGAACTTAGTGTTCGAATTTCTAGTTTTTTTTTTTTTTTTTTTTTTTTTTTTTTGAAAAAAGATCAACTTTCTTGGTTTTTGAGCGTTTCAAGATTATTAGCTAGAATCCACAACTTTGTTCACAAATATCTGCTTGTGATTTACTTCAAGATGCACTAGTTGGAATTCATCGTAGTAGTTATGAAAAGATTTCGGTATTCAAAATTGGTAGGCTTTTGAAACTGAGAATTTCGATGGAAATGGTGCGAATTTATTGTTCGGATTTTGGAACACTTGAACGATTTGTAGGTAATTCTTTCTTTTCGCGAATCTTTACAAAACGTTGAATTTCATTTTCATTTAGAGAAATTTGTGTACTTTTAATGGGAGAATTTTGTGTGTTTTTCATGCAGTTTTCCGAAACAGTTAAATTTAGTACCATTTCTGGTGTTTTGTTTCCAAAATTTATAGGGTTTTTAACACTTGACATTTTTAATGTTCGAGATTTTCTAAACGTGTTTGAAATTATTATCCAATTTTGATCCTTGCAACTAGTGGCAATTTTTTGATCGAACCGGTAAAATTAGTGAGCTAAATGCACTTGTACTTACTTCGGTTCTGTAGAAATCTTCCAATAATTCGTACATCCAGTTTTTGGAATACTCCACTTTCTTCAATACTAGGTTTAGGCGTTTCAGGTATAACTTATAATTGTTTCGCTCAATTTTTGCAATCGAAAAAACACAATGTTTTGAAAGTAAAAAATACAACTGTTTTGACCGAAAATTGATAATAATTATCAATCGCGTTCAGCTCGATTCACTCAAAATTTACCGAACCGGTTGACGTTCGATTCACACCGTGGGTGGTGTACGAATAAATTTTGTTTTAATTACCGCGTTGTAAATTTTTAATTATTTTTCGCGATTAATTAATTGTTCGAAAAATTTTATCGATGTAAACTGAATTAAATTCTTTTAGGAGTAATTGTATTTGACTTTTGAAGTTACTAAAACTGCACGATATTTTCTATTGAATAAAAATTTAGAAGTTATCACCTTCGAAATAGAATACTAACTGAATTTAGTTTTGATTTTTAAGTACTTATCCCGAATGTGTTTTTTACTCCCTGAGATCCCTTCCCAAAAGAGCTAATTTTTATAAGGTCCAGACTCTCGTATTGGAAAGTCTGGTACCTATCGATTTTCAAAGTGTGAATATTCGATGTGTCGAAGGATTTATTCTTTGACAGTGTTTTACCTCGACAGATTTATGTACTTACCAGATATGGACGAATTTGTTGTCCATGTTCTCGTAGTTTGGAGTAATTTAGCCTATAGGCATTATTTTTCGCGCTGAGTGTATGTATAATATTGTAGGTAACCTTTTAAGTTATATAGGTGAAAATGAAGTAGGCGACACGTTGTTCATACGTATTTTTTAGCTTTATTTTAACATAAACTTAGGAAAAGATACTGGGTATGAGTATACACAATATGGTGCGAGTCACCGAAAAAAGAAAACAAAAAATAACAACTACAAAGAACACCAAAGTAACTCGAATAAATCATTCTTTTTTATCCTCTTTTCTCGTGGTTATGTATGTCTTCCCCAAGTCATATAACCAATATCCAGCCAAGACGAGGCCCATGAATTTCGATGTTGGGCGTCCCTTTATTGTGATCGGATTTTTGGGCGTGGGAGGTAAGTTCACTTTGACCTTCCATTCTTTCGAGTCGATCTGCTGTTTTTCACCTTTTTTCGGCATCTAAGAAAAAAGAAAAGAAAAAAGGGGGGGAATCGAAGGGTTTTAATTAACTTAGTCAGTTCAATACGACTTTAATTTTATTGACTTAAAGTTTTGTGGTCCCTTTTTATTCATTTCATGAATATTTAGTTTCGAGTTAGGAAGTAGGTAGGTACGTATACCTATTCCTTTGATTTTGAAAAAAAAATTCATTTTAATCTTTCGAATTTTCTTAGAATTTGTTAATGTTTCATTTTGAATTCTACTTTCAGTAGTTTTAGAAAAAGAAGATCGTAAAAAGTTCAAAATTTTGTATTGAGTAGGTACCTACTTATTAGGTTTTTTCGGATTTTTGTTTGTTTGAATCATTTTAATTTTCAAAATTCATGTAGTTATAAAAAATATTTCACGAAGTTTTATCGTTTAGATCGGTGAAATAAACAGACGGATTTTGTGTGATGTAGATAGGTATACCTACCTAACTGAAATTTCATTTGGATTTAAACTTTTTAGTATTAAAATTTCCTCAAAATTGTCCATATTATTCATTTTGGTGAAAAGTTAATAATTTTGAGATAAAGTGTTTCAGAATTTCTTTTAATAGGTACCTATTTGGTGAAAATAATTTTATTTCTGAACTGTTGTGAAAAGTTGTCTTCGTGTGTATAGAATAAGGTATTTTAAACAAATTCTAATTTTTATTTCATTTGGAGAAAATAAACAGAAAATTTTTGGTAAATTTGCCAAATGATTGAAGTAGGTAGGTACCTACTTGTTTGTAAATTTTTTAGTTTCTCAATTCCAAATCTTACCTATCAGGTATTTTTTTATCATGTTCGAGTCAAAAAAAAAAGGAGTAATTTTAATAAAACTTGAAAAGAGAAAAAAAAAAATCTGTTTGGTAGGTACCTATTTGGATTTTTATTTTAGCCCTAGGTTCAAAATAGGATTATTTTTTGAGTAATTCAATACTAAAATTTCGAGGCAAAATTAGTTTAAGAAAATTTTCTACTTAGTAAGATAGTTTTGGTTTGGTAGGTAGTACCTACTTATTCAGATTTAACTGATTTTTAGGTTATTTTCCTAAATTTTCAAATTTAGTTTTTGGCCAATCGCCTTTTGGATGATTTTTTACTAATTTTAATTATTTTCAAGACAAATGAAGATTGAAATTTGGTTCTGATTTGAATTTGTTCGAAGTTTTTCAGGGACCACTTCACTTTTTTGTCGTAAATACTAAGTGACGACTTTTCTGAATTAATTAGTTTCAAAATGATCGAATCTATCAGATTTTGTGTCATTTTATCGAAATCGTTTCAGATTTTTGTACTCTAGCAGAGTACTTGGGAAGTTTTTTGATATGGTTGGGGGTAAGTCAGCCATAGTTTCCCATTTTTGGAGTGTTTCACAATTCCGTTTTTGAAACATTTTTTGAGGGTTCTGAATGGGTGTAAATTTTTCTGCTCGTATTAATGAGCAGAAAAATTACCTCATGCCGAGAATGGCAAATCTCAATTTTGGCTTAGTAGGATGATCGAATACTTCCGGCTGGCTTGTGATTCGTTCATCCTACTACCCTATCTATACTATCACATACACGTATAGGTACATATAATGCAAAATAAATAGTACATAACAGGTATAGGTATGTATGAGTGATAATAATACTTACAGTAGATTATCAATCGAACAATTTTCAATTAAATAGGACTGCTCTTGAAATTGTAGCAGGATACCCACGATGAAAATTACGTTTAATAACTTCACGATTCACAAAACACTTTCAAACTTTGCTTTTTCATGCACAAGATGCTTTTTAAACCACAGTCTTCGAACGTTTGTCAAGCAATCACTCAAATCTATATCCAATATTGCGTCAGTCGGGGGTATTATTATTTTATTTTATTGTGATTAGGTTTCAACCCATCCGGTTTTGGCTAAACTTTTTTCTTATCTGCGATATCTTCTTTTAGAACTTGCAAAATTCGAGGAAATTATCGGCCTCGGCGACGTTGCAGATAACATTGTCGTCCGATGGCTGGTAGATAAATTGATAATTTTCAATCTACTTTTAATCTCCTCTTATTTTGCTCATAGGCAGGTGTCTTTTTGCCATGTCAATATAATTGACTATTAGCATTAATTTCAGGGGAGATTTTTAGAGTAATTATTTTCCCATGAAAATTCAGTTTTTGATGGGTTAGAAAGCGAAAAGTGATTTTTGACCCCTTTAGAGTGCATTTTTGGTATGGGTAGAGGAAAGGAAATCGAAGAGAATTTATTTCTTCAACTTTATGATCGATCGTTTTTAATTATTAGCCTATATCCGTCCATTTTAGCCCTTTTTTATAATTTTCATTTTTTGGAAAAATTTTCAATTTTTCAAATTTTCATTTTTTGAAGGCTTTTTATTTTCCTGACTGTTCACATTATGTTAGATCGTAATGAATTTCTACATTCGACCATTTTTGAACATTTTCATTTTCCAAGAAAAATTTTGATTTTTGAAAAATGAGTTTTTTGTCAAATTTTTGTCTTTCTATGGGTATGGGTGTATGTGAGAATTGGATATTTTCCATTCTTCCCTGGGTTTCGTGATTTCAACGTATACTTATTTTTGTCAAATTTTTTCAAATTCTTCAAATTTTTTGAATTTTCAATTTTTTCAAAAAATTGCTTTAACTTCATCCATTTATGATCTGGAGGGTTGGGGGTTTGAGGTACGAAATTTTTTCCATGCCTATTCATATTTAATGTAATTTTTTAAATACAATAAATACTTGTAGATTTTTTCAACTCTTTTCAGGTTATGAGTTTTTGGTTTTTTCATCGAAGTGTCGAGAGGGTGGCCTTTCTACCAGAAAAAGCCACTCTCTGGGCCCTTCGAGAAAAAATTTCCAAAAGTGAGAAAAAAGTGGTTTTTTGAATGAGTTTTTCAGCATTTTGGATGCAGTTTTCTTCATTCCTTATACAGAGGTTTTTATTTTGAGTTTTCCCCCTGCTGTTTGGATTGTTTGGAAAAATTTTGAATTTTTCGAGCCATTCCAATGTATCCCATAGTTCTCCTTTTTAAAAAAATTATGAATTTGCCAAGAGAAAATCTCCGTTAACCCAGTATGAATTTTCAATTCAATTTTTTAATGATTATTTTTTATTAACTCTGATTAGCAATTTTTTCAAAATTTGGACGGTTTTTTCAAAAATTGACAATTTTAATTTTTGTGGAGCAAACGTAATATGGGGTGTTTTGACTTTTTAAAATTTCATTTCAAAATTTTCATTTTTGAAGTTTCTCTTTTTTCTGAAGTTGTCAGAGGTACAAACGTAGGCTAATTTTTAAGGCAACTATTGGGGCGAATTGAGGGCGGATGTGGTGTCCCCCATTCAGAGAGGTTTCTCTTTATTTCCGAAATGAAGAAAAATGGGCAAAGATGATGAATTTTTTAGCAAATTCTTCTTTGCTTTCTGATTTTTGTTTTGACAATTTAGAGCAAATGTTTAGGTGAGCTCTTTTTGTCTCCGAGGTCTGAGTTTTCATTAGGTAGACAACTCTGAATGCTTGTGCCAAATTTTTTGGCAAATTCTTCAGTTTTTCGTCTGAAGAGTGAGGCAAATGTCTTGTTTTTATAACTTAGGATCAATTTGAAAAATTGAAAAAATATTTTGGGACGCTAATTTCGATCAGCTTTTTCTGAAAGTTTTCCCATTTTTTGAATTCTCTCAAAAAAATATTGTTTTCTTTTAGAATGTATTTTTTGGTATTTTTACGTCAATAATCAGCATTCTGTTGGGTTTTTCAAATTTTGTTTCGAGAAGCTGCATAAAATTTTAGTTTTTTGACTCTTCTAAATTTGAAAATCCAGAGACTTTTTCAAAATTTTCGATTTTGAGGTTCCATTCTTATGAATTTGAAATTTTTTAGTTTTTAGCCTCAGTATTCTTAAGAAGTTACTCTGAAATTTTTCTTTCTGAAAAATGATTTCAAAGTTGATCAGAAAAGTTTTGTCAAAATATTCTTCCCAAAAAAAATTTTATCTTTATTTTTGAGAACAAGTTTTGATTTTCTCTTTTTGCCTTTTTGGTCAAAAAAGTGAAAACTTTAGAGTTTTTTGAGATATTCCTATTGGTGAATTTTGTCCAAAATTCTATAGGGAGTAAAAAACGAAAACACAACAAAAGGGTAATTTTATCATTTTTTGTTGTAATTTGCGAAGAATCGGAAATGGGCCATTTTTATATGGTTTTTACATTTCCTAGAAATAGTCGAAATCCTAATTGAATTTTGATTTTTCATTCGCCCCCCTTTTTTTTTATTTTCTGCTCCTCATTTCCTTCACTAATTTTTGTAAATTTTATTTCTAAAGTTCCCAAAATAGTACCTGAGAAAAGGTTTCAGAATTTTAATAATTTTTATGGAGCGAATGCGTTTTTATTGTTTTTAACAAATTAGAATTTTTCCTTTTCATACCTGTCTCTTCTTTCCCCTTTTTCATTTTTTCTTCATTCCTGTCTTTTTCGAAAAGAGAGTGAGAATTGTGCTGAAAAAGTTGAAATAAGTAGACAAGTATATATTTTTATTCATCATAAGATTTTTTATTTAAAAATGCATGGAATACGCTAAATAAAATTACAATGAATATTGCCGAAGCAAAAATTGGTATCCACCTTTTAGTTGGTTGAAAGCTTATTCTAGCATCCTCCTGTGTTGTCTCTGTCTCAAAGAAAATGATTGTGCTTTGATCATTTTCTATGACAGTGACCACTGAGCTTTCAGAGCTCCTATCAGGTGAACTTTCTTCAGTCGCGTTTCTGACCAATTCTATGGTTTCATTTATCCTTTCATAAAATTCAGAGTCATTTGAACTTTCTGAATCTTCGTCATCCGTTGTCCTAAATGGATTTGCTACAACTTCTATGGCATTTTGGTCAGTATCCTGATTTTCCAAAACTGTCATAGAATTTAGGCTTTGATATTCTTCGTTGTAGGCTTCCATAACTGCCTCAAAGAATAATGAGTAAGGGTCTTCATCGCTATCCGAACCATAGTCCAGTTTTTTCAACTCCAATCTTGGTCTTTTAATGGCTTTGGGGTCCTCCCCTAGGCGCATTTTTCTTTCCAATATGCGTTTTGAACGCTTTGGGGTTGAAGTGGCTTTGTCATTATTAGACTTTTTAAAATCAGATTTCGTGATAGCTTGATTGATTACTGATTTTTCTGAGGTTGAGTCGCTCAATTCCTCATCAGTTTCAAGACTTGGTAATTCTCCAAAGAGATTTTCATTTTCATCTTTTGGTTCCGAATCAGCCAAGTTTACAGTGATATTGGGCTCACTAGTGGGTTCACCAGTGGGCTCACGGGGAGTACACTTTTTGGGTCTTCCTCTAGGTCTTTTTATGAGTGAGGAATCCTCAAGTAGTGCCCCTGTACTTAAGTCTTTAGAATTTTCAAAATTTTGGACTTTCTTTGGGTCTGTTGGGCCCAATTTTTCCAAAATTTTGTCATCCTGAGTGGGTTCTAGTTGAATAATTTCTTCTAGAATTTTATTGGTATCAATAGTACCTTTTTTATTTTCAATTATTTCAGGAGTTTTTTCGACTTTACCAAAGTCTATTTTCCTGGGTCTCCCCCTCCCTCTTTTTAGGGTTGGGGTTTCTTGGACTGCCCCAGCAATTTCTGGCTGTTCAGGGAGATCCAATTTTGGAGCTTTTTCAGTGTTTTCAGGAGTTGAAGTTTTCAGATTACCTTCAGCTTTCTTAGCCTCCCTTTCCGCTGCACGTTGTGCACGCGCATTGGCACTGAGCTCCTTCAAGACATTGTTTGAAGCGTTTTTAAGGTCGCTTTTTGAAATTGGCTCGAAATTTGGAGTTATTAACTCATCAAATTCTTCATTCATTCCGTTTTGAAGTTCCTTCTCATATTCAGTCAAAAAATCTTTAATTTTCTGTTCTAAGGTTCGAGAGTCTAATTTTGATTTTAGACAGGTGTCGTTTTTCAGTTTTTCCAAATTTTCTTTGGAAATGAATGGGGTGAGTTGGCGTATGTTGGCCACCCTATTGACTGTACTTCCATCCTTAGGCTGTAATAAGTAACAATTATGCCCGTTTCTCTGAATTATTACGAAAGGACCTGTCCTTTTTTCATACAATTTTGATGCAGTTTTTCGTTCCGCATTTGATTGTTTATGATTTGTCATAAGGACCCAATCTCCTGGTTTTAATAAGATGGGGTCTAAGTGCGATTTATTGAAAGCATATTCTTCTTCAATTCTTTTTAATCGCCTTTTCTCTCTTATGAAATTTTCAATCACTTGTCTTTCAGACATTTCACTTATACATTGCTGTTTTTGCTCGACTGTGTAGACAGCCTTTTTCGCAAGGTTATCAGCAATTATATTCGTGTATTCATGTTTTCTGGCGTAAACATGAATAAATTCTACGCTTTCAAATTCCATTTTTAATTCTAGAATTTTCTTGAATAGCATTTCATGATGAACTGGTTTGTTTTTAGCATTTTTCCAGTTATTCGTTTGCCATGTTGATATGCTATAATTTAGAGCTTTTACAGCATAATTGCTGTCACTCAAAAGTTTTACTTTTTTAATATTATTCGCTTTTAGTACTCTAAGTGCCACATGAATCGCCATTAATTCTGCCAAATTGTTAGAAGTGGCATAATGCTTATTGACAATTCTTTCAGAAATGTTCATTTTGGAGTCTGGAGCGAAACAGATTCCAATTCCAGCTATGGCATTTATATCGCCATTTTTGGAGCAAGCCCCGTCAGCTGTCACCCTGACGTAGCCATCGGTGTCATAAATTAAGTCCTTTTCTGGATCTAATTTATTTTCCATGCATTTTAAAAATGTCGTCGAGGGAATTTCTTTCTCAGACATCTTTTTCCTAATTTTTGTCAATTCAAATTTAAAATCAAATTTCATTGATTGTTGAGGTAGGGTTTCACAAATTTTATCTTTAATTCCCCATGCCTCATTAGGTTTAAAACCGAAGGAGGTTGGTGTATTGTTCAGCTCCAACTCAACCTCAGTAATGAGTAGGTGCCATCCCAGATGAGTTTTATAGGGATCGTGATTTTTATTTAATTTGACCCTAATTTTATCTCCAATTGACCTCATCGTCCTTTCCACAGACGATGATTGTGGGTTATACACATTTGTGTGCGCCACTTTTATGCCATGGTTTTCTAATAGGTTATACCATGAGTCTGAGATAAATTGTGACCCATTATCTGTTATGACCTTTTTGATCTCAATATTTTTATTACTTATGTACTCTATGATTGTAGCCATTTGTTGACACACTTCTTTCTTTTTAATTTGAAATAGGGTGCGCAACCAGGTTTTATTTGAAAAAATATCTTTCACAACCAAGAGGTATTTTGGTTGATTTTTTAAAGCAGGTAGGGGTCCATAAATGTCCGCTGAGAGTACATCGCCAATAGCATATGCTTCAATTTGTGCATATTCTATTGTTTTGCTATTTGTATAGCTTTTATTAACTTTGCATACGATACATGTATTGCAAATTTCCTTTATATATGCCAACGAGCATTGATGGTAGTAAATTCTGCGAAAAATCATGTCCAATTTCGCAGCCCCTACATGACCATAGGAATCGTGTAAATAATCTATGGTATCATAAAAAAGTTCGTCTGGGAGACATGGAACTTTCAGTCCATTTTCCAAAATTCTGTATAGAACTTTTTCATTGTTCTTAGAATTTTGAATTTCAAATTTCATCATTTTCAGTTTCTGAATGTCACGCTGTTTCTTATTATTTAAAGGAACTTTTTCTTCTAAAATTCTCATAATTTTTTGACACGTAACATCAAAACTTTGAATTTTACCAATTTGCTCTAATTTTCTATGCAATTCTGAAATATGTTCTTGCATAAAATTTACTGAAATGGGTTCAAGATCAGAACCAAAATTTTCGATATCAGTATCTGAATTTCCCAAGTCAGTGTCCGAACTTTCGATATCAGCTTCATAACAGTCAAGCTCTAAGGCTTTAATTTCCAGCTCAGGCGCTTTAATTTTGTAAAGTGACTTATTTGAGTGGATCATGTCGTACACTAAGTCGAAACTGTTGAGCACTGTAATCCAGTGAGCTGCTTTCCTGTGAGTTTGAGAAATTTCTCTAAACCTATTGACTATTGGCAATAAATTTGATCTCACATGAACAGTTCTTCCATGTAACCACATTTGCAATTTTAAAATGCTTTTTACGAGACACATTATTTCTTTATCAAATAATGTAAATTCTTTCTGATGCTCTTTGAAAGCATTTGAGACAAACATGATGATTTGTTTTTCCTCATCACGTCTGAAAAATAATACTCCATTCATCGCATCGTGCGATATTTGGGTATCTAAATATAAATCTCCTTCTCGGGGGGGTTGCTGCAATTTGAAATCTTTATTATATAATTCCTTGAGCTTTTCAAAAGCTTTTTGTTGCTCTTCTCCCCACTCTACGTTTTGAGATTCACCTTTCGTGAGCTCATAAATGGGCTTCACAATTTGGGAATATTCAGGAATAAAATTCCTGTATAATCCCGTCAGTCCAACTAGGGCTAAAATGTCATTTTTCTTTTTCAAAGAAAATTTACCCTTTTTGGTATTTTTCTTTTCAAACTCTTCCAATTTTTTCAGTTTTTCACTTTGTTTCTCAATGCCTTTGTCACTGAGCACAAAGCCGAGGTGATCAGCTCGATTCCTGAAAAATTGGGTTTTCGTTGGGTTGAGCTTTAAGCCACTCTCACGAATGAGTTCAAAAACTTCAATTAAGTTGTCCAAGCACTCTTCAAAAGTTTCTCCTGAAATTTTTAAATCATCTACGTACTTGGTACGGCCCTTTTTGTTTGCAATGATTGCATTGATCATAAGTATAAAAAGTCCACTTGATACTTTTGTACCATAAGGTAGTCTTGTGAACTCGTATACTTGCCCCTCTAATTGAAAAGCAGTAAATTGCCTGGATTTTTTATTCAATAATCTTTGTAAAAATCCAGCAGTAAAATCGAGAGTACAAAATAGGATATCCCCAGGATTATCAAAAATCATACTTTCAATTGTATCCGGCTCTGTTAGTACATTTTCTAAGTGTTTATTCAGTTCATCTGCATCCAAGCAGAGCCGAATATCCCCGTTTTTTTTAACAACAGGTGCGAGCGTGTTGATATAGGTTGAGTGAGAAAGTCGAATTATATCGAGCGCCAGCATTTTTTCTACAGCTTTTCTGATGCCAGGTAAAAGTTTTTTACTTGGTCTGAACTTTTCACCTCTCCAGGGTTTTAAATGTTCATTTCCAGATTTGAACTTAAAGTCCACTTCTTCCCCCTTATAGCATCCCGGATTCAAGCTGAAGATGTCTTTATATTGGCATAATTTTTCTTCTGCCAATTTAGCCTGTTCTGGTGTGATTAATTTATTTTTCACAGCATCACATAGGTCTTTATTCAAATTTTCAAGAAAAAGTTTTCGAGCTTTTTCTTCTTCTAATTTGATTTCTTTATGGATATCAGCCAATTTTGTGTGCTTGGCCATATCTATAACCATTCTATGACCCTGCCTGCTGGTTTGGGTCAGTGAGAATATGGTAAAAGCTTCATGAGCTTCGTCAGCATTCATAAAAGGAATTATGTACTCATTATTGGGGTCCATCTTACAGGTAGCTACTCTTTCTGGAATATCAATCAGAATTTTTATGTATTCTAATGATATTCTCCCCATAATGAATGTACTTCCTGACGATTCCAGTACATAAAACGGCACTCCAATGAGCTCAGTGCCGAATTCAAGTTGAATTACAGCTAAATGGCTCATTGACCTTATGACTGTATTGTCAGCCAACCTTAGTTGGACTGTACGTCGGAGGGGAATAAATCTGATGGATTCAGGTGACTCCCTTAACAAAGTTGTCAATAATTTTTTCGAAATTGCATTAGGTAGGGCCCCTGAGTCCAATTGTAGAGCAAAGGTCTTTTTGCCTATGTGTATTGGAATGACGCAAGTAGGGTCGTTCACAGTTTGGGTCACTAATTGTGGCCCCACATGTCTGCAAATTTGCTCTGGGTCAATTAATGCGTTATCAACCGCATCTAGTGCTCTTAGAGGTTCATCCTTTTCGAAACATTTTACCAGGTTAAGTTGCTTTGCCCAGGAAACTCGTTGCTTTTTTACAACATTAACTGGTTTTTTCTCAAGTTTGCGTTTTAATACGCTTACAGGTTGAAGAAAAGTCATTGAGGAATTTTTCTCCTCGTGATTTAATTTTTTCATTTCTTCTGAAAGCTCGTCTTCTTGATCTAACTCCGTTTCTTTATGACCTGGGTCAATATATGGAGCTGTTTCAGGCTCATAAATGTCCTTTAGGGGTCCAGTTATGCTCCTTCGTCCATCTGTAGCTGTAAGTTGTGCTCTAATTTCTTCAAATTTATAAATTTCTTCAGACATTAGCACAAATAGCTCGTGATACGTCGCTATTAATGGAAAATAGCGCTTTAGTGATTTTACATAATGGAATTTATCCACATTTGGCATCACAAATCCAGATTCGCTCATTTTTGGTCTTGAGCGTTCTATACCGTGAGAGTTGAGATAAGTCTCCATTTCTAGGTATCTGTAAGCTGGTTTTTTCCAAATAAAGACCCTAGTATCATTACATACTCTCGAGTAAATTTCTCGAAAAGCGATATATCTAGCCATAGTGACTTCCTGTTCTGCTACGGCTCTAGGCTTTACTATAGGAAAAAGTAAAATTACGCACTCTGCTTCTTTTTCATTTATAAGCATTGCAATTATTTTTCGTAATAATTGTTCAAGTACGTTATAAGGTTTTCTTGAGTAGTTAATTTCTACTTGACCTGAAGATAATATGAATCTCTTATTTTTCGGAAAATTCACATTTTTTAATCTATCGAATAAATCCTCATAGCACAATTGATCTCTTAAGTAACCAGGTATTTGCTCTTGAAATTGTACTTGGCCCCTTTTTAAAAAATGCGCTATGCCATCTCCAGCCCATATGTAATTTTCGAACATATTACTGGGGGCCCAAAAGTCATTAGAAGATGCCCCGCTGTCCTCTAATGGCTCCCGTTTCCCGCCTGCGAATTGGCTTTAGCCAAATTCACAAGTGCCCCTGTTAGCATTTGCATGTCCAGGGGGTCAGCATTGGGGTTACTTAAAATATCCGTTAAAATACCCAATGCCTGGACGTTCATAGGTGGAATTTCTTCCTCAGTGTCACTCAACTCGTAATATTGATCAGTTTCTGGATCGTATTCTAAGTGGTGCACTGGTATAACTTGACCTGTCGAAGGACTCTTAGGTTTAAATTTTTTCTTTATAATTTCACCATTAGGCCCTTTTTGGACTCCAGATTCAGTTTTAATTTCAGCTGTTTTTGAGCTTTCTTCGCTCGTAGAAGTTGAAGGTTTTTCTGGAGTTTTCGCATATACAGGTACACGAATTTTATTTGTATTTGTTGGGTTTTGAGCACTTTGAGCTGCTGGGGTCCATGGCAGCTTCTGCTGTTGAACCGTTACCTGAGGTCTTTTTCCTATTACGTAGGGTACCTCATTTTTGGGATCTACGTCAATTTTTGATAAAACTCTAAGTTTTTCAATAAATTGATCGATAGTTTGACCTGGTTGAGTAATCATTGATCTGTATTCTAATGGGGCTTTATTCGTTAGAACACGAATGACCTCAGAATCATAATGATATGTGCGATAGCTCAAAGTTCTCGCCCATCTTATCATATGTACCGCCATGCTTTTTATGTCATCGACGTGTACATTATTGTACCTACATTCTATCATTGCGTCATTTTGCGCTTCAATATTCCAATAGAATGATAAAAATTGATCTCTGACTTCCTGATAGGTGCTCATATTTTTTATGGTTTCTTTGAACTGTGTTTTATTTTTAGTTAAAATCACAGCTCTGAAAGCCATAATTTTCTGAGCTTCAGAGCATCCCACTCCTTCAAAGAAATCCTCAAATTCCTTTAAGAATTCGTGAGGAAAATGTCTCATTTCATCAGAGAAATAAATTCCTGAATTTTTGACACAATTTGGGTCGATCATTTTATACTTTTGAGGTATAAATTGTAAATCGCCGCGAACAGATGCAGGTGCTGTCATTCTTTGTTGAATAGTTTTAATTTCTTCCAACATCCTCTGGCATCCCTCATCTCTGACTCTCAAAGAATCTCTGATTTTAGTTTTCGTAGAACATAAATCCGCTGAAATTTCTTTGGCGATTTTCTCACTCTTTTTCAATTTATGGTCAATATCGTCGTACCATAAACTGACGTCTTGAATGACTTTATTTGTCTTGGTTGTGGCTGCCTCCGCTTTTTTTATAGCTGCTTCAGCTTGGCCTTTAGCCTCTCCTGCTAATCTTGCATTTCTTAAAATGCGTTTATCTTGAAGTTCATAGTTTATTTTTATTTCCTTCTGCATATCATCCTGCCATTCCCAAGTTTTATAAAAACATTCGTAAGTCTTATCATCTAATGCTTCCTTATATTCACCAGGTTGAAAAGGTCGTTGAAGCCTTTCAGGTTCTTCTTCTATTATCTTTTCAAAATTTACATTTAGTGGATCATTTTCTTTGTCAAATACTTCTTGAGTAGCCATTTGACAAGTACTTGCGTTTTGATTGTCACTAACCTGGCTTTCAAAAAATGACTCGTTAGAAATGTGTGGCATATAATCTTCAATGTCCGACATTTTTCCTTGTTCTGGAGTACTTTCTGTACTTTTTTCGATTTTATTCGAAATTAAAATCTTCGTAGGTGTTAAACTTTTAGCTTCCAGAATGCTACTCGCCTTCTTTTCTCCCTTTTTTCTTCTGGTATTAAAAGCAGGACCGTCCTGATTCATATAACTACACGTAAGGGTGAGAAAAAGGTTTCCAGACTCGTGTCTGTATTTAAATAAATATAAAAATTAATGAGCAGACTTCGTGTGCTATCTTTGTAGTGATTTATTGACCTTTAAGGTTTTTCAAGAATCAATTAGTCTATCAACTCTGCAGGGTACTTCGCGACTGTCAACAAGCACTTAAGAAACACGTTCGTTTCACCCTTGTTCGAGAGGGTGGTTTGTTGTATACAACGTCGCAGGTAGTTTGACAAAAACTACACGATTCTGGGTGGCGGTAGGGGCGCGTGGCGGTTAATGTGAATACGTAACTATATTTTAACAATAACCTATTTTTCGAATTTTAATTTTAATTAAACACAGAAAAAATATCCACGATACAGCACACTCAAAATTGTAAATCCCTTTTAGAAATTTAGAAAATTTGCAAATCCCTTTTAGAAATTTTGAATTGAGATTAAGTAATCAAATAGATTACGAATCAAATAACAAATTAAAACAAAAATAACAGTGTATAAAATTACGTTTTGACAAAAGGGGTGGAGGTTACCTATTTTGACGTAGGTAAAAAGCACAGGAAAGAAATAATTTAGATAGGAAGCTATCTGGTAGATTTTTCCGAAAAAATTTCCACTAGATAGAGAGGAGAGGATAAATTTATTGAATAATTGTACCCAGTTAGTTCAATTACACAATAGATTTTTATGACTAGATTAATTTAGTCACAATTTTTCTTCACAATGAGCTATTTTGAGAAGAAAAACTGGATGCTCGTGAGTATTTTCTATGTGAATATTATCGATTCTGCTAGGTCGTCCGCACTTTTCGATTCTCGAGGAACTTTTCTACCTTTCAGCTCAACTAAATGTTGATCTGAAGTTACTCACTTTAAGTAGAGCCTTGAGTAGGTAGAAAAAACGAGTAGCAAAAAACGTTAATAAAGCACTTTATAAAAAATACACTGAGTATTGGAATAATTATTTTCGTGAATATTTGTACTTTTCAGTTCAAATACACAGAAATTAATTGGGTTTTCGAAATTTCTTCGAGTCCAACAAATCTTCAAACTCTTAAATTATCAGACTTTTGGATTTTCGAATTTTATTGAAAATTTCGAAGTACCTTTATTTTAAATAATAAAGTTACGATTCTTTGCTAAATGTGTGGCCTACGAGCCTTTAGCATAGAATTACGTCTCGCAAAGTACGTGCTACCCTTCAGGAAAGGTTTACTATGACGTTTTGAGTAAACTGTCACTTTAAACAAGCAGTCAATGTCGTAAATCTTTTCACAGAAAGGAACGTTTGGGCGCCAATGTTAAATAGATATATAGAGGTGTTGCCAATGATAGGAGGATAAGAATATTTCCCTAGTAGGTCAGGATGAATCTAACTCCCTAAGAGATGTAATATATCACCTTTTAAAATAGTACTTACCCGCTGCTAGCTCAGCTTTTACAACACCAATATGTATAAATTTAAACAGATTTAGTCGAGTTTACCTTGTATTAATTCGAACCGCACGCGAAATAAGAACACACGATAAACACGAAAAGTGTATTATAATTTTGGAATAAAATTATAACACGAAACTTAAGTCTAAAACATATAAAACTCTACGCGTATAACCAATATATATTCCACCAAATAGTGGCGTAAGTAGGATCGCTTTTACCCACCTACGTGTAACTATCAAATTGCCCGCGTTGGGTAGCGAATTTAGAAGACTTAAGTTTAAACGCGAATACTCTCCCTTAAACACGAACGTTAAGGCAGAGGACCTGGGACTCAAGCACAACTCTTACGTAGGAGTGAGTGGCCTTATTACTTTTCCGCGGTCAGACCTACCAGACGAAGCGCGAATCGACAAGTGAAGATCAATTCCATCTCAACTTGGCTTCTAGCCTCGAGTCGAGAAGGAATTGAGCTTTACGAACTTGTGAGCTTTTCACATCTGCCCTTAATGGAACGATGTGAAAACACCTCTTGGGTGGTTCCCACGTACTTAACACCTTACCTAAGTGCATCGAGTATATGCTTTCATCTACGTAAAGTACTGTAGAATCGAACTATTGATTGGATTCTCCAGTACTTCCTTTAGATGAAAGATTTATAAACCCACTGAGAGAGATACGATGAATATCCCTGTCTAGCCAGTGAAGGCATATTGTCCCCTTACAAATTATTTATTCAATTTTCGAATCCAGTTGCCCCAACTAGTTTCGAAAAATAGAGGCACGAAATAATAAACTCGAAAAAAATTGAAAGAGCGGAAAGGGGACTTTATAATAGTTTTTTTCTCGCCTAATTCTTTACCATTGGTTTCGTGTTTTTGCCACATTTTCGGCTTTTTGGGCAAATTTTTAGGTAATGAGCGAAGTGATGATAAAAACACGCGTTAAGTTATAATTAGAATTGTTCGATAATTGTATAAGAATGTTGGCTGACCTGACCTTGAAAACCGGTTTCCTGTACATCTCATTATCATCTTTTCGTATTGTTTTTCATTTTCTTGGAACATGAAAAGTTTTGGGAATGGGTCTTTTAGAGGTTTGAAGCTTTTGAACCTGGAAACCTAAATTGTGACTCAATTTCCCAAAATTTCCACTTCTTCGATTTTAATTTTTTATTCGCATATTCGTAGAATTGTTCTACATTTACCAGTGCTTCCATTCTATAGAAAACCGGAAAAAGTCAGGGAACTTCGCCTTTCTGGAAAAGTCATGGAAATATCAAAAAAAAAAAAAAAAAAAAAAAAATAGAATTTCACAAAATGAACTATTGATGGGTTAATTCTGTAAAATTTCGGATTCCGAAAAAATTACCGGATTTTTTTTTAGTTAACGGTTAAGGTTGAGGTAATTTTTTTTAAATAAAATTTTCATGCTCAGTTTATATTTATTCAACTGTGT
This sequence comes from Planococcus citri, assembly GCF_950023065.1. Lineage (NCBI taxonomy): Eukaryota > Metazoa > Arthropoda > Insecta > Hemiptera > Pseudococcidae > Planococcus > Planococcus citri. Next base: position 51,984,586 of record NC_088679.1, read on the forward strand.
AACACTATAACGAATCTCCGGATGAACCATTCTGTAACCACTTCTGTACAATTTCAAAAAATACTGCCAATTTTTTCAAAAATAAAATAATTAATAAGTTGTCGCCCTCAATGACTTAAATCCAAACAAA